>NC_136340.1:2340202-2447930 GCF_964198595.1 Lampetra fluviatilis | reverse complement strand
CACCACCACCACCACCACCACCACCACCACCACCACCACCACCACCACCACCACGCCGACGGCTTGAACGAGGATGGACGAGATGGACGAGATGGACGAGGATGGAGGAGGATGGAGGAGGATGGAGGAGGATGGAGGAGGATGAGGAGGAGGATGGAGGAGGATGGAGGAGGATGGATGATGATGAGGAGGATGAGGAGGAGGGACAGACGGCGATGAGCGGAGGTCGCCCAGGAGCTGGTTGAGGCTTGCCGGTCGATGGACAACCGGCCGGCCGTTGTGCAGCCGCAGTGCTTGCTGACGACGGCGGAAGGTGGAACAGCGGTCCACCCACCCTCGCCTCCACCCACCTACTCAACCACCCCTCCACCCACCCACCCACCCACTCAACAACCCATCCACCCACCCACTCACTCACTCACTCACTCACCCACTCACCCACTCACCCACTCACTCACTCACCCACTCACCCACTCACCCCTCCACCCACCCCTCACCCACCCACCCCTCCACCCACCCCTCATCCACCCACCAAGAGACCCATCATCTCCGTCAAGCAGCTGAGGGGGGGGGGGGGCGGAGGTTTTGTTTGACCCCGGGGGTGAGGCTGACCGTCACCCTTGCCGGAGCCACTGATGGAGATTTGCTCCGTGACCGTGCGTGGGTGTGCGTGCGTGAGTGTACGTGCGTGGGTGTACGTGCGTGGGCGTGCGTGCATGTGTGGGTGTACGTGTGTGTGTGGGCGTGCGTGCGCGCCCGGTCACGTTTCGTCAGAATCGACATCCGCCACCACCGCCACCACCACCACCACTGCCACCACCACCACCACCACTGCCACCACCACCACCACCACTACCACCACCACCACCACCACTGCCACCGCCACCACCACCACCGCCGCCTCTGCCGCCTTCGAACAAAAGAACGAGAGCAGATCCCCGCACCGACTTTGACGTTTGCCGCGGTGGGGGGTGTGGTGGGGTGGGAGGAATGAACGGGGGGTCAGGTACCGGATCGCGACCAGCCCGGAGAGGAAACACCAGCCAGCCGGCAAGGGGCGTACGGACGTACGGACGGATGCACGGACAGAGGGCGGAGGAGGTTAAGAACCACGCTGAGTCGTCACCGGCGCACCCCCACGCCGACCTCGTGTAACAAGACGGCTGCAAACCCGGCCAATCGGGGGGCGGGGGGGGGCACGGCCCGGTGAACTCGGGGGAGGGGGGGCGGACTTCAACTCCGGTGGCGTTCACCGCAGACGCAGGAGAAGCGGCCAGCGGCGGCGGGGACGGCTGAAGCCGGCTCGAGGTTTTGGTGACGTTTTGGTGCAGCGGCTACGCGTTTGGTGAAGAGGTGGCTCGGGTTTTGGAGGAGTTTTGGTGGAGTTTTGGTGAAGTGGCTCGGGTTTTGGTGAAGGTTTTGGTGAAGTTTTGGTGGAGTTTTGGTGACGTGGCTCGGGTTTGGTGAAGGTTTTGGTGAGGTTTTGGTGAAGTTTTGGTGAAGTGGCTCGGGTTTGGTGAAGGGTTGGTGAGGTATTGGTGAAGTTTTGGTGAAATGGCTCGGGTTTGGTGAAGGTTTTGGTGAGGTTTTGGTGAAGCTTTGGTGAAGTGGCTCGGGTTTGGTGAAGGTTTTGGTGAAGCTTTGGTGAAGTTGCTCGGGTTTGGTGAAGTTTTGATGAAGCTTTGGTGAAATGGCTCGGATTTGATGAGGTTCTGGTGACGTTTTGGTGAAGTTTTGGTGAGGAAGCGCTCCGTGGCCGCAACTTCGTCGACTTTTCAGCTCGGTGACCCCACTAAGCAGCACCTCACCACGTCAGCCGTAAGAAAGAAAAGAAAACACCGCCTCCGACCGCCTCCGACCGCCTCCGACCGGATTTCACCGACCTTCAGAGAAAAAACCCCAAAGCCGAACAGACGGCCCATCGGACGCTGGGAGCAAACGCCGTTTCGAACCGGCCGCTATAAAACCAGCCGCTATAAAACCGGGCGCTTGGCACCGGCGCCGCAGAAACGGCGAAACTTTCTCCCGTCTCGGCCTTTCTGTCGGCCCCGATCCGGGATCAGGATCGGGTTTCCACGGCCAATTGGAGCGCGCTGGGTGGTGGTTACGGTCGCGGCTAGAACCCACCGGCTCCCCTTCCCCCCACCCACCATGCCCACGAACGCTGCCCCCCACCGCCCCGCTCCTACCCGCACCTTGCCACAGCATCACGGACAGAGCTCCTCTCTTCACATTCCTTCCTCGCTCCATCTCTTGCCTCGTCGTCCCGACGCTGCGTTCGTGTCGCCTGACGCGCTGACGCGCTCACGGACAGACACACACACACACGCGCAAACTGACCACGTCCCTTGCGACCGGTCGCCCCGAGTCGGAGTTCCAACCGAGACTCTGCGCACCTCGCCGTGCATGGCGCTCCGGCTGGCTGGACAAACTCCCACACACACACACGCTCACACACATACGCACACACACACGTACACACACACGCACGTACACACACACACACACGCACACACACACGCACACACGCACGCTCGCTCGCTCGTTCGTTCACCCGCGAGCGCCCAACATTACGCAACCCCCCCCGCCCCCCCCCTGTCCCTCCCCCCCCTGTGAACCCTCCCCCACCCACATCAATCCGTTTTTAATTTTGTCCGGTATCCACACAAGACGCTGCCACCGCCTTCAGGTGACGTGATGATCACTGCAAGGGGAGGAATCGGAGACTCCTCCCCAGAGCTTCGGCTAAAAATAAGCGACGCGACGCGACTCCGCTCCCTCCGGGTCAGAGGTCGCAAACGGGTTTTGATTCCTTACCCCCCGTACCCGTACCCGGACGCACCAGGGTCGCAAACGGGTACCCGTACCCTACCCAATACCCGGCTACCCGTACCCGGCCGGGTATCGGGTAGGGTACGAGTATCGGGTACCCGATTGCGACCTCTGGGATGAAGCCATGTTGCAGGCGCGGGTGGGTTGATTCTAGGAACTTGAATTGTGAGAAGAGACAAGACGTTGGGAAATGAGTGACAAACGGTGACTCACCAGTGACTCACGGCCTACCCGTACCCGGCCGCACCAGGGTCAAAATCGGGTACCCGTACCCGTGCCCGGCCAGGTACGGGTAGCCGGGTATCGGGTAGGGTACGGGTTTCGGGTACCCGGTTGCGACCTCTGCTCCGGATCGATCGATCGCTCGCTCGCAAAGTGCTCGGTTTCGTCGTCGTCGTCGTTGAGAAGGGAACGATTGTCCTTGCGATTCGCGCTGTACATGTTGATGCCGCCAATGTATTCTGTATAATTACTCTTTGGTTCTTTCGGTAAAGTCACGTATAAAAAGAAAATAATAAATACTAGCATACGACCTTTCGATTGCAACACAGGCAATCATCGTCAGGTATAAATGAAATAGAAACGCAAATCTAGTAGACTTAGAAATGTAATGCGATACAACAGACAGTCGGATAACATGACGGTCAACACCCTACCTGGTTGATTACGTTCTTCCTGAGAATGCTTAATTTGAGAGAGAGATACAACACAGAACCAGAGACGTATAGACAGACAAATAAGCAGAGACAGATATCACATTCTGTATAATGTTGCCCCCCCGCCTGCCGGCCCTCTGCTGTCGATGTAACCTTTGGTGGGTACGCGGTATGGGTGGGAGAGGGGTTAGGGTTGTGCGAGGCGGTGAGGGTGGGGGGCTCCCAAGGCACTGAGGAAGTTGGTGGTGGTGGTGGCGGTGCGTGGGCCGGGGTGCGTGGGTCGTAGGGAGCGTCGAGTTCTTAGTTGAGCGCTGCGCTACGAACCCGGCGGCCCGAGTTCGATTCCCGCTCACGGGCTAGCAACACCGGTGATCAATATCTGAACTTGTCCTGGGCCTCCCCTAGGTCTACTCAGCCTCAAATGAGTGCGGTGTATAAACACCGTCATCCGGGAGACAAAGACGGCCGGGCGTGGTGCTGGCCACCCACCCCCTCGTGCGCCGTGCCGACCTTCATAGGTGCTGCTCGCTAACAGCACTTGCCCCAGTAGTCTGTTAAGGCTACACGGGGGATCTTTGTCTTTGTAGGGTCGGGGTGTATGGGTCGGGCGTGTGTAACCCTCCACCCCTCTCCCCTCTGCCCTGCGAGACTTGGAACGTCGAAAGAGACTTACTGAGGTGACGATGTTGGCACTCGAAATGGCGTTGCCAACAGAGAGGCAGATGTCGCTCGCAGAAGAAGAATGATGATGACCCTGCTGATGATGATGATGATGACGGTGGTGGTGGTGGTGATGCGGCAAGGATGAGAAGGAAACGGGGCGCTATTTGGACGTACACACGCACGTATATGGCGGGCAAGGGGCAAATGTAAAGTGTGTTGTTTGGGGGAAGATGGAAGGAGCCGGAAAGAGAGGATGACGTCACGGAGAATGGCTTCACAACGACGACGACGACCACGTAGATGTTGGGAGATCGGTGCCAGAAAGATGTGAGCACCACACTTGAGCATATTAGCACAAAAGATTAAACTGCTAACGGGAGCACCCTCGCCTCGTTGATCGTGATGATGATGCTGATGATGTCCCACCCCTACACTACCACTAAGGGCCACTAGGGGGCGGGGGGGGCAGTGCCCCCGAGGAACGCCATGTTGGTAAAAGCCGCCATTTGTATTGAGGCCCGGGGTAGTTTAGTCCACTGTAGATACTTAGCTACGGTGAAATTCCGTAGACCCGTGCCACACTTTTTTGCCCCACTGCCTGGGTACCGCCAGACACTCGTACTACGGTGATTCTATTGGTCCCATCTTATTGTACATTCACCCCGCGAGATTACGTAAAAGCCCGATCCCCTCTTGGGTCCTCCGGGCCCAACGCTGCTGTAGATTCTACGGAAACCCCTCCCCTGCTAGAGTTCGACATAGATTCACAGCATGAAAGATTGTACCGCCGCACGCCATTGTCCATTCGCCTGGCCCAACATTCGCATCGCTGTAGACTAACGCCCGCTAGATATTCTGCTAGGATTACCGCGGAAGATTGATCCATACGGCGATAGGCCTATGATCGCTCCGTTTGACACGTGGGCTCACTCACCCAACCGTCGGAATCACTCACCGACCTACTCAGTCACACACTCATTCAGAGGGTTGCCACCCATCCACATTTGGTCTGCAGATCTGGCCGATTGTTTCGCTTGAGACTGCATCGATCTGCTGTGAGAGTCGCTGTGAAACTCACCAGGTGGGTGGGTGGGTGGGCGAGCGAGTGGGTGGGTGGGTGAGTGAGTGGGTGGGTGCATGAGCGATCGAGTGGGTACATGAGTGGGTGGGTGAGTGGGCCAAACGAATCACATTCGTGCATGCCGTTGATCGCACGCGATGATGAAACCTCCTTTCCTGTGCCGGTGGAGAAAGGCATTTTTGCACATCAACAACAGCCGCCATTCACCACCAATTGGTGGTGACGTCACCACGGCGCTTGTGCCAGGCTATGTGCACACTTGTGGCCAAAAAAACTAAGAAAAGACTAACCCTGCGATGAACTTTACTGCACGTTCATATGAGCACGATACCTCGCCTTCCGTCGCTGTGGTCGCATATCACATTTTTTGCTTCGATGTCCTCGAGTCGTTTAGCGTTGTTGTCTTGCGTGGACTCGTCTCAGCTGCGCCGGCCAACGCTGGACAACGGTCCCCCCCCCCATCCCTCTCCCGGTTACGATGATTCTCGGTCAACGCCGGATAACGCTGGAAAATGGTCCCCCCCCCATCCCCCCCATCCCCCATCGTCGCGTTGGCTCCTCGCTGTTGTATTTTTTTGCTGTTGTAAATCGGCGGAACTCCGAACTCGCCATTTCGCCGTTTGTTGCATGTCGCGTGCCGGTTGGAGGGCGCGTTTTTCCCTTGGTGGGTATGATGTCGAGGAGGACGGACGGATGTACGAATGGATGGATAGATGGACGGATGGACGTACAGATGGACGGACGCATGGGCAGATGGACGGATGGACAAACAGATAGACATACGGACGCGTGTTTGAGTTAGCGGGCGCTGCAGGTGCCCTGCGGAGGAAGCGACGCTCTGGGAGGGTTAAACGCGTCCACGAAATCGTTGGGATTGTGCGTCTCTCTATATCGGTGGTTCTCAACCGCCCTTTTTTTTTCTTCTCTTTTCGGGCTACCGCCACCCCCCCCCACATGTTGCTTGACCCAACACGGTTGTGACGAGGTGAATGTGCAAATGATGAACGTCAACATTTTAACACATTGTCCATTCTGTGCGGTTGTCCCTGAGCTAGCGAAGTAATGGCAAGCGAATACAAAATTAAATTCATCGGACGCTCCGTTTTCGTGTCACGTAATTTGTTCAGCTGATCGCAGGTTACTCTTGGAAACGAACATTGAGTTACGGCCAGTGCGTTTAGAAGGGTCTTTTACATCGTTCCAGATTACCACGTGGATTTAAATGCCGCCAGTAGTCATTTAATATTGGCGGACTCATGCAACATTATTACTGATAATTGGTTTTTTACCCTTTTATCTGGCAACAAAACTGACACCTTTTTTTTACAAGGGGTCATGTTTGCATTGACCACAACACCTGCGGTCGGAATGCAAAAAACAAACAAACATAACTCTGATAATGTATGCACTGTCCTTGAAGTTGATTGGTCCACACCCGAGACAGCTCTTCTTAGAGCCTAGTCTCACATGATGTTGGACCAGATGACGACAAAAGACGCACAACTCAAAGACAATGCACCATCAGAGTATGAGAGCTCGGGGCAAGCATTTACACAATTGGAACCTCATTTGCCAGTAGCAAAATATGATAATTGTTTTTTTACCCTTTGATCTGGAAACAAAACTGACACCTTTTTTTACAAGGAGTCATGTTCGCATAGACCACAATACCTGCAGTCGTAATGCAAACGAACAAAAAACATAACTCTGATAATGTATGCACTGTCCAATTATCATATTTTGTTACTGGCAAATGAGGTTCCAATGGTGTAAATGCTTGCCCCGAGCTCTCATACTCGAATGGTTAATTGTCCTTGAGTTGTGCGCTTTTTGGCGTCATCTGGTCCAACACCATGTGAGACTAGGCTCTATAGAAAGCTGTCTCGGGTGTGGACCAATCAATTTCAAGGACAATGCATACATTATCAGAGTTGTGTTTTTTGTTTGCATTATGACTGCAGGTATTGTGGTCAATGCAAACATGACTCCTTGTAAAAAAGGTGTCAGTTTTGTTGCCAGATAAAAGGGTAAAAAACCAATTATCATATTTTGCTACTGGCAAAGGAGGTTCCAATGGTGTAAACATTATTACTATTCACCAATGGCTCCCGTCACGCACGGTATTCATCGCAACACGTTTATCAATCGCCTCTGGATGTACGCCCCCTGGTGCATTGCTTAGCGAACTCCCCAGGGGTCTGTGCACAACTCAGTGCCGGGTTAAGCTCGTGCGGGGCCTGTAGCATAAGTCATGACGGGGCACGAAGTTAAAAACAAAACACGTCAATATTTAACACACACAAATGGTTAACTTGCATAGGTAGTAATTGTATTTTTTCATTTGCTATACAGCCAGATAATACGACAAATCGCTAACATTAAACACCCAGTCGTTCATAAAGCTGAAGGCAGTGTAGTACTATAGTAATAGAGCGAGTGCAGACTCACCAAACCGGAATTGATAGCTTTGAAAGCATTTAGCGTGAGGCCTTTGAAAGTACGGGGCCCGTAGCATGTGTAGCTACTTTTGCCACCAGGATAATTCGGCAATGCCCCCAACTTCCCAGTAGCGGCAGCATCCTTCGTGAGCCTCCTCCAATTCTACTTTTGCCACCACGATAATCCGGCAATGCCCCCAACTTCCCAGTAGCGGCAGCATCCTTCGTGAGCCTCCTCCAATTCTACTTTTGCCATCAGGATAAATCGGCAATGCCCCCAACTGCCCAGTAGCGGCAGCATCCTTCGTGAGCTTCCTCCAATTCTACTTTTGCCACCAGGATAATCCGGCAATGCCCCCAACTTCCCAGTAGCGGGAGCATCCTTCACGAGCCTCCTCCAATTCTACTTTTGCCACCACGATAATCTGGCAATGCCCCCAACTTCCCAGTAGCAGCAGCGTCCTTCACGAGCCTCCTCCAATTCTACTTTTGCCAACAGGATAATCGGCACCGTCCCCCAACTGCCCAGTAGCAGCAGCATCCTTCGTGAGCCTCCTCCAATTCTACTTTTGCCACCAGGATAATCTGGCAATGCCCCCAACTTCCCAGTAGCGGCAGCATCCTTCACGAGCCTCCTCCAATTCTACTTCTGCTACCAGGATAATCCGGCACCGTCCCCAACTGCCCAATTGGTTTAAAGAATTCTAGATTTGAAGCTTTCGTGACTGCAAGGATTCATATTCTCAGGTTTTTTTCGGTAAAGTCACGTAGGTAAAAAATAAAAATTAATAAAAGTAAAATAAAAAATAAAATAAAAATCACGACGTTTCGGAGGCAACACAAGCTTCCGTCTTCAGGTGGAACCGTCACAGCACGATAGCTGTATCAAGTGTTTTTTATTTTACTTTTATTATTTTAATTTTTTTACCTACGTGACTTTACGGAAAAAAAACCCATCACTCCCATCATCATCACCATCACTCGGAAAAAAACCTAAGAGTATGGTTTAAGAAACCAGCTCAAGGTACCACCCTTTCCCCCGCCTCCGTAAACCACGTGGCTTCTGTGTAGCCACTCCCACTCGAAGCCCCTCCTCCTTTCTCCCGGATGCCACCGCCCACTACGGAAACGGACTCCTCTTCCGATCGCCATTTTGTCGATTTAAATTTCGATTTAAAGCTTTCGTGACTGCAGGGATTCATCTTCTTGGTTCTTTCGGTTAAATTTCGATTTAAAGCTTTCGTGACTGCAGGGATTCATCTTCTTGGTTCTTTCGGTTAAATTTCGATTTAAAGCTTTCGTGACTGCAGGGATTCATCTTCTTGGTTCTTTCGGTTAAATTTCGATTTAAAGCTTTCGTGACTGCAGAGATTAATCTTCTTGGTTCTTTCGGTAAAGTCACGTAGAATGGAAATAATAAAATAATGAAAATTAAACATAATAAAATCATTCTCACGACGTTTTGGCCACAACACAAGCAGCCGTCCTCAGGTGTAGACCAGGTCTGTCTGAATGACTCACCCCAGGCTTGGAGCTACTATTTAAGCTGGGATGGAGGGGCGAAGAGCGCCTTGACAAAATAATTTGCATATCAAGAGGAATTTAGCATATTTATGGGAAATGCATAACGCACGGGCATAATGGCTTTAAACCCCCCGCCAAACCTCCTACGCATTCCACAAGTAGTACTAATCGCATATCTGCATTTCCCATAAATATGCTAAATTCCTCTTGATATGCAAATTATTTTGTCAAGACGCTCTTCGCCCCTCCATCCCAGTTTAAATAGTCGCTCCAAGCCTGGGGCGTGTCATTCAGACGCTGTCTTTCCGACAGACCTGTTCATTCAGACGCTGTCTTCTCGACAGACCTGTTCATTCAGACGCTGTCTTTCCGACAGACCTGTTCATTCAGACGCTGTCTTTCCGACAGACCTATTCATTCAGACGCTGTCTTTCCGACGGACCTGTTCATTCAGACGCTGTCTTTCCGACAGACCTGTTCATTCAGACGCTGTCTTTCCGACAGACCTGTTCATTCAGATGCTGTCTTTCCGACAGACCTGTTCATTCAGACGCTGTCTTTCCGACAGACCTGTTCATTCAGACGCTGTCTTTCCGACAGACCTGTTCATTCAGATGCTGTCTTTCCGACGGACCTGTTCATTCAGACGCTGTCTTTCCGACAGACCTGTTCATTCAGACGCTGTCTTTCCGACAGACCTGTTCATTCAGACGCTGTCTTCTCGACAGACCTGTTCATTCAGACGCTGTCTTTCTGACAGACCTGTTCATTCAGACGCTGTCTTTCCGACAGACCTGTTCATTCAGACGCTGTCTTTCCAACAGACTTGTTCATTCAGACGCTGTCTTTCCGACAGACCTGTTCATTCAGACGCTGTCTCCCCGACAGACCTGGTCTTCACCTGAGGACGGCTGCTTGCGTTGTGGCCGAAACGTCGTGAGAATTATTTTATTATGTTTTATTATTATTATTTTATTATTTCCATTCTACGTGATGTCTTTACCGAAAGAACCAAGAAGATTTTGTCGATTGCCAAGAAAATAATTTGTTTAGAATTTCCTGTTGCTGTTGTTGTTGAGTTTAGTTTGGGTGTCTTCTAACCAACCTCAACTCCATTAGCGATGCTTTATGTGCGATATTTAACATTGTACCTACAAAAACACTCACACATCATCAACCCCATCACCCCCACCACCATCACTCCCATCACACACCATCACCCACACCATCAACACCATCACTCCCATCACATCACCATCACCCCATCATCAACACCAACACTCACATCATCAACACCACCACACACATCAAACACCATCATCACTCCCATCATAACACCATCACTCCCATCACCACACTACCATCATCATCACCATCATTCCATCATCCCATCACCATCACTAACATCATCACACCATCACTCACACCATCAACACCATCACTCACATCATCAACACCAGCACTCACCATCATCATCACTCTCATCATCATCACCATCACTCCCATCACCATCACTCCCATCATCATCACCATCACTCCCATTACATCACCATCACTCACCATCATCAACACCATCACTAACATCATCACCACCATCACTCCCACATCACACCATCACTCACCATCATCAACACCACACCCATCACACACCATCACTCCCATCATCATCACCATCACTCCCACATCATCACCATCACTCCCATCATCATCACCATCACTCACACATCATCAACACCATCACTCCCATCATCATCACCATCACTCCCATCATCAACACCAACACTCCATCACAACACCATCACTCACATCATCAACACCATCATCACTCCCACATACACCATCACTCCCATCACCATCACACCATCATCACACCACATTCCTCATCACACCATCACTAACATCATCAACACCATCACTCACACCATCAACACCATCACCACATCATCAACACCCATCACTCACCATCACCACACCTCCACATCACACCACACACCCCATCACCATCACCCCATCATCATCACCATCACTCCCATTACATCACCACACTCACCATCACACACCATCACAACACATCACCACCATCACTCCCATCATCATCACCACACTCACCACATCACACACCAACACTCCCATCATCATCACCAACACCCCACATCACACCATCACACCCATCATCATCACCATCACACCCATCATCATCACCATCACTCCCATCATCATCAACATCACCCCCATCATCATCACTCCAATCATCAACACCATACTCACACACAACACCATCACCCCCATCATCATCACCATCACTCACATCATCACAACATCACCCCCATCATCACACTCCAACATCACACCATCACTCACATCACAACACCATCACCCCCATCATCATCACCATCACTTCCATCATCATCACCATCACTCCCATCATCAACACCATCACTCACCTCATCATCACCATCACTCCCATCATCACACCATCACTCCCATCACATCACCAACACTGCCCACATCAACACCATCACTCACACATCACCACTCCCAACAACATCACCACACTCCCACATCACCCCCCACTCACCTCACATCACACCCACATCACACCCACCACACATCACACCACTCCCACATCAACACCACACCCCCCACCATCAACACCACACTCCCATCATCACAACATCACCTCCACATCATCACCATCACCCCACATCAACACCACACTCACATCGTCACACCACCACTCCCACAACCTACCAACCCCCACCCCTCACCACACTAACCCCCACCCCACCCCCCACCCACCCCCACCCCTCACCCCCCACTCAACCCCCACCCCCCCCCACTCAACCCCCACCCCCTCACCCCACTCAACCCCCACCCTCCCCCCACTCAACCCCCACCCCCTCACCCCCCACTCAACCCCCACCCCCCCCCCCACCAACCCCCCAACCCCCTCACCCCCCACTCACCCCCACCCCTCCCCCCACTCAACCCCCACCCCTCCCCCCCGCAACCCCCACCCCCTCCCCCCCACTCAACCCCCACCCCCACCCCCCCCCCCACTCACCCCCACCCTTCCCCCCACTCAACCCCCACCCCCTCACCCCCCACTCACCCCCACCCCACCCCCCCCCACCACCCCACCCCCTCACCCCCCACCAACCCCCACCCCCCCCCCACTCAACCCCCACCCCTCCCCCCCCAACCCCCACCCCCCCCCCACTCAACCCCCACCCCTCCCCCCACTCACCCCCACCCCCCCCCCCCACTCAACCCCCACCCCTCCCCCCACTCAACCCCCCACCCCTCCCCCCACTCAACCCCCACCCCTCCCCCCACTCAACCCCCACCCCCTCACCCCCCACTCAACCCCCACCTCTCCCCCCACTCAACCCCCACCCCCCCCCCACTCAACCCCCACCCCTCCCCCCACCCACCCCACCCCTCCCCCCACTCCACCCCCCACCCCTCTCCCCCCCCACCCCCACCCCTCCCCCACTCCACCCCCACCCCTCCCCCCACTCCACCCCCACCCCTCCCCCCCACTCCACCCCCACCCCTCCCCCCACTCCACCCCCACCCCCCCCCACTCACCCCACCCCCCCCCCACCACCCCCACCCCTCCCCCCACTCCACCCCCCACCCCCCCCCCACCCAACCCCCACCCCTCCCCCCACTCACCCCCACCCCTCCCCCCCACTCACCCCCACCCCCTCCCCCCACTCCACCCCCACCCCTCCCCCACCCACCCCCCACCCCCACCCCCCACTCCACCCCACCCCACCCCCCCACACCACCCCCACCCCTCCCCCCCACTCCACCCCCCACCCCTCCCCCCACTCCACCCCCACCCCTCCCCCCCACTCCACCCCCCCACCCCTCCCCCCACTCACCCCCCACCCCCTCCCCCCACTCACCCCCACCCCTCCCCCCAACTCCACCCCCACCCCACCCCCCACTCAACCCCCACCCCCCCCCCACTCAACCCCCACCCCTCCCCCCCACTCCACCCCCACCCCTCCCCCCACTCCACCCCCACCCCTCCCCACACTCAACCCCCACCCCTCCCCCCACTCAACCCCCACCCCCTCCCCCCACTCCACCCCCACCCCTCCCCCCACTCAACCCCTACCCCTCCCCCCCACTCAACCCCCACCCCTCCCCCCCCTCAACCCCCACCCCTCCACCCACTCAACCCCCACCCCTCCCCCCACTCAACCCCACCCCTCCCCCCACTCAACCCCCACCCCTCCCCCACTCCACCCCCACCCCTCCCCCCACTCAACCCCCACCCCTCCCCCCACTCAACCCCCACCCCTCCCCCCACTCCACCCCCACCCCTCCCCCCACTCACCCCCACCCCTCCCCCCACTCCACCCCCACCCCTCCCCCCACTCAACCCCCACCCCTCCCCCCACTCCACCCCCACCCCTCCCCCCACTCCACCCCCACCCCTCCCCCCACTCCACCCCCACCCCTCCCCCCCACTCAACCCCCACCCCTCCCCCCACTCAACCCCCACCCCTCTCCCCCCTCAACCCCCACCCCTCCCCCCACTCCACCCCCACCCCTCCCCCCACTCCACCCCCACCCCTCCCCCCACTCAACCCCCACCCCTCCCCCCACTCAACCCCCACCCCTCTCCCCCCACTCTACCCCCACCCCTCCCCCCACTCAACCCCCACCCCTCCCCCCACTCAACCCCCCACCCCTCTCCCCCCACTCCACCCCCACCCCTCCCCCCACTCCACCCCCACCCCTCCCCCCACTCAACCCCCACCCCTCTCCCCCCACTCCACCCCCACCCCTCCCCCCACTCCCCGCTCGTTACGAGTGGTGGAGCCGTCACCCCTAGCGATGGTCACGGCTGGGGAGACGGCTGGGTGAGTGCCACTCACATCAAGAACCACCCCCACCACCACCACAACCACCACCACCACCACAACCACCACCACCACCACCACCCCCACCACCACCACCACCCCTACCACCACCACCCCCACCACCACCACCACCCCTACCACCCCCACCACCACCACAACCACCACCACCACCACAACCACCACCACCACAACCACCACCACCACCACCACAACCAAAACCACCACCACCACCACCACCCCCACCACCACCACCACCCCTACCACCCCCACCACCACCACCACCCCTACCACCCCCACCACCACCACAACCACCACCCCTACCACCCCCTACCACCACCACCACCCCTACCACCCCCACCACCACCACAACCACCACCCCTACCACCACCACCCCCACCACCACCCCTACCACCACCACCACCACCACAACCACCACCCCTACCACCACCACCCCCACCACCACCACCACCACCACAACCACCACCCCTCCCACCCCCACCACCACCACAACCACCACCCCCACCACCACCACCCCTACCACCACCACCACCACCTCCACCACCCCCACCACCACCACCCCTACCACCACCACCACTTTGACTGCCAACTCGCCCAGGTGTTCCACTGTGGAGGAGGAGGCTCGTGAAGGACGCTACTGGGCAGTTGGAGGCAGTCGCCCTCCAACAACAACGGAGGGCGGAGGAGCGACGCTCACAACAACGAGCGGAGCGCCGGGTGGCTAAAGCACAGCAAGTTGACGCAGTAGGGGGCACAGGTGGTGCATCAGCCAGTCATCTCGGTCATCTCGGTCAGTCGACCCGTGGCATCTGCTGGGTCTGCCCCGTGACCTCCTGCCAGCGGGCATTCGACACTTCACGTGGCCTCAAGGTGCACTTGGCCTGGCACAAGCGTCGTGGTGACGTCACCGCCACTTAGTGGCGAATAGCGGTTGTTGTTGTATCACTATGTGTATGGGGTGTCACTGGTTATGTGTCAGTGTGCGTGTGTGTCGCTGTGTGTGTGTGTGTCATTGTGTGTGTTACGGTGTACCTGTAATTAATAAGCTTGTGCCGGAGGCCCCGGGGGGTCAGGCTTTTATGACGTCTCCTGGCCAAACCCCATTTGGCGGAGCCAGGAGATTGAATTTTAACCCTCGGGGCTCCTCCAGAAACAACGAAAAACCATTGCGGATGGCCACGTGGAATGTTCGAACGCTCACTGCGGAGGAGAGGCTGCCACTCCTCTGTCGGGAGCTGGACCGGTACCGCCTGGATCTCTGTGGCATTCAGGAGGTCCGGTGGACCGGTTCTGGCTCCTGCCACCATGAGGGGGTGGACAGTCCTCTACTCGGGGCAGGAGACTGCCAAAAAACAGGGTGTGGCTCTTCTTCTGAACAAAAGAATGAAGGGGGCGTGGGAGCGTGGCGGTGAGGTGTGGGAAGCTGTAAGCCCCAGGCTACTTTGGGATCACTTTCCCATCAACCAGAGGCGAGGAGTGGTGGTCGTGGTTACTTATGCCCCCACCGAAGACGAACATCTGTGGAGGGATGCAGGCAAAGCCGATGAGTCGGACGCTTTCTATGACCTCCTGTCACAGGTGCTGGCTAAAGTGGCCACTCGGGACAGAGTCATCTTGTTGGGTGACTTCAATGCCCGAGTTGGTCATGATACTGGCACCTGGTCTGGAGTGATTGGAAGGCATGGGCCAGATCAGCTCAATAATAACGGTAGGAGGCTGCTAGATTTTTGTGCAGCCCATGGGCTTGTAATTACTAACACGCTCTTCCGGCATCGGCGCATCCACACAACATCATGGATGCATGCCGGGTCCAAGCAAGAACATCTGCTGGACTACGTAGTGACGGACCAGCGGATGCGAGCCCATGTCCTTGACACCAGGACCTACCGTGGAGCTGATCTGCCCTCTGACCATCGACTAGTCATCTGTAAGATGCGCCTGCCATTCTTCCACTCCGGTGGTGGGTGTACACCCAGGATCCCATTCCAACCAAAAGTGGCCTGGTCTAAGTTAGCTGATGAAAGTTGCAAGCGAGAATTTCATCATCGCTTGCAGCTGGGGTTGGCATCGTCCCCCACTCCACCTGATGTCGAGGGTAAATGGGCGAGGTTTAAGACTGTGACTCATGCAGCTGCAATGGCTGCTTTGGGTACGCGGTCCAGACCTCCCCGGGAACCCTGGCTGACGGAGGAGGTGTTCAGGTTAATTGAGAAAAAGCGACAGGCCCACTCTCATCGCCTACAGCATCCCACGTCAGAGAATGAGGAGGTTTACCGCAGTCTTCGCTCGGAGGTTCGGAGAGCCGTGAGGCGCTGTAAGGATGGGTGGTGGTCGCGGGTTGCTGAGGAGATGGAGTCTGCCTCAGTGGCCCGCGATCACAAATCACTATTTAACTCCATCAAAAAAGTAACCTGCAGCGCCACACCTATTACCATCATTAGAGGAAAAAACGGTGATCCAATCTCCGACCCCCAGGAACAGGTTTGCAGATTTGCTGAGCATTTCTGTGAGGTCCTGGGGGAGGGAAAATCTCTCAGCCAGGAAAACATCATGGCACAAAGTGGGGATAACCCTGCTGAGGCTGCGGTGCCTCAAATATTGGAAGAGGTCACCCCCTGTGAGTGGCTGGCTGAGGTGCCATCTGTTGAGGAAGTACTGAGGGCGATCCGGAGTCTGAGACCAGGGAAGGCACCGGGCAGAGATGATCTCCCAGGCGAAATGCTGAGGGAGGGTGGCGTTTGTGCACAGACTGCCCTATATGACATCATAACAACAGTCTGGACCACTGGACGGGTTCCGCAGGACTGGAAGGATGCCCTGGTGGTCCCCCTCTTTAAGAAGGGGGACCGTACCGACTGTAACAACTACAGGGGCATCTCACTCCTCAGTGTGCCGGGTAAGGTCCTGGCAAGGATTATTCAACATCGCCTTGCTAGGCATGCTGAGGAGAGGCTTGCGGAGCCCCAATGTGGTTTCAGGAAAGGGCGGTCCTGCACAGATGCCATATTTTCTGTCCGTCTGCTACAGCAGAGGTGTAGGGAATTCCAAAAAGACCTACATCTCTGCTTTATTGACCTGGTCAAGGCCTATGATACCATCAGTAGGACTGGGCTGTGGGTTGTTCTTCGTGCTTTCGGAGTCCCTGACCCTCTGCTCACGATCATTAAGGACCTTCATGATGGTGAGCGGGCCCGGGTAAAACTACGTGGCCGGGAGTCGGAGCCTTTCCCTGTACACCTTGGGGTGCGACAGGGATGTCCTCTGGCTCCCACATTATTTAACATCTATTTCGACTGCGTAGTTCGTGAAGCCTTCAATAGCTGTACCGGGGGAATTACCATTTGGTACAGATACAATGGGAGGCTGATCGACGCCCGGGTGCGATCAAGGGATGGCTCCCTATTGGTCAACCACGTTATGTATGCCGATGATTTGGTAATAGCTGCTCATTCAGAAGAGGAGTTGGAGACGCTGCTGCTGAGACTGGAGCGTGCCACTAAGAGGTGGGGCCTTACCATCAGCCCCACCAAAACTAAGCACCTGCCTGGGTATTTTGTACCATCGGGCACTCCGCCCCCACAACTCCCAATCGGTGATGGGGCAGTTGTGGAGAGAGTAGAGAGTTTCCCATACCTGGGCAGTGTGCTCATGACCGGCTCCAGTTTATCAGCAGAGGTCTCACTCCGAATCAGTCGAGCGGCAATATCTTTTCATCGGTTGCGTAACGCTGTGTGGAAGCTACCTGGTCTGTCGCTCCGCACGAAGCTTCAGGTCTTCTCGGCCACGGTCATTCCCTCCCTTCTCTATGCTTGCGAAACGTGGACCCCCCTAGTGGAGCATCTTCGCCGGTTGGAAACATTTAGGCTGGCCTGCCTACGATCCATCCTGGGTTTAACCAGGCTGGATTGTGTGAGGAGCTCACAAGTCCTTGAAAGATCTGGGCAAAGTCCCATCAGTGAGCTCCTCCGGCAGGCAAGGCTGCGTTGGCTGGGTCATGTAGCCCGCATGCCCAGCCACCGCATGCCTAAACAGCTTTTGTTCGGCCGGATCGAGGGGGCTAAACGGGCGCGGCACGGGCTAGAGAAGAGATGGAGTGATGTGGTACAGGAGGACGTGGAGCTGAGTGGACTTGCCGATGACTGGTACCAGCGGTGTCAAGATCGGCCTCAGTGGAGGAGGCTCGTGAAGGACGCTACTGGGCAGTTGGAGGCAGTCGCCCTCCGACAACATCGGAGGGCGGAGGAGCGACGCTCACAACAACGAGCGGAGCGCCGGGTGGCTAAAGCACAGCAAGTTGGCACAGTAGGGGGCACAGGTGGTGCATCAGCCAGTCATCTCGGTCATCTCGGTCAGTCGACCCGTGGCACCTGGGTCTGCCCCGTGACCTCCTGCCAGCGGGCGTTCGACACTTCACGTGGCCTCAAGGTGCACATGGCCTGGCACAAGCGTCGTGGTGACGTCACCGCCACTTAGTGGCGAATGGCGGTTGTTGTTGTTACGGTGTATGTGTCACTGTGTGTGTGTCAATGTGTGTGTGTCACTGTGTGTGTGTCACTGTGTGTGTGTCACTGTGTGTGTTTCAGTGTGTGCGTGTCACTGTGTGTGTCAGTGTGTGTGTGTCACTGTGTGTGTGTCAGTGTGTGTGTGTCACTGTGTGTGTGTCAGTGTGTGCGTGTCACTGTGTGTGTGTCAATGTGTGTGTGTCACTGTGTGTGTCAGTGTGTGTGTGTCAGTGTGTGTGTCAGTGTGTGTGTCAGTGTGTGTGTTACGGTGTGTATGTCACTGTGTGTGTCACTGTGTGTGTGTGTCATTGTACGTGTCACAGTGTATGTGTGTCACTGTGACCATTCTCTGAAACCGGTCCTGGGCCTGCTCCCCTAGGTCGACTCAGCCTCAAATAAGTACCTGGTGCGTTGTGTAAACATCGCCACTGGGGAGACAAAGGCGGCCGGGCGTGGTGCTGGCCACCCACCCCCTCGTGTGTGCCAGTGTCCGGTAGCCTTCACAGGTTGCACTTGCCCCGACAGCCTGTCACAGGCTACACGGGGGGTCTTTGTCTTTGTGCGCGCGTGTGTGCAAAGCGTGTTGAGTGAGCGGGCAAGCGGGAGACTGGATGGGTGGGTGGCTGAGTGGGGTGAGTCAGCGGGTGAATGGATGGGTGGGTGAGTGAGTGGGTGAGTAGGTGATTCGTGAGTGGGTGGGTGAGTGAGTGGGTGAGTAGGTGATTCATGAGTGGGTGGGTGAATGAGTGGGTGAGTGGGTGAATGAGTAGGTGAGTCTGTGGGTGGGTGGGTGAGTGAGTGGGTGAGTCTGTGAGTGCGTGGGTGGGTGAATGAGTGGGTGAGTCTGTGGGTGAGTGAGTAGGTGATTCGTGAGTGGGTGGGTGAGTGAGTGGGTGAGTCTATGAGTTGGTGGGTGAATGAGTGGGTGAGTCTGTGAGTGGGTGGGTGAGTGAGTGGGTGAGTAGGTGAGTCTGTGAGTGAGTGGGTGAGTCTATGAGTGGGTGAGTGAGTGGGTGAGTAGGTGAGTCTGTGAGTGGGTGGGTGAGTGGGTGGGTGAATGAGTAGGTGAATCTGTGGGTGGGTGAGTGAGTGGGTGAGTAGGTGATTCGTGAGTGGGTGGGTGAGTGAGTGGGTGAGTCTGTGAGTGGGTGGGTGAGTGAGTGGGTGAGTAGGTGAGTCTGTGAGTGGGTGGGTGAGTGGGTGAGTGAGTGGGTGAGTGAGTGGGTGGGTGAGTGAGTGGGTGAGTAGGTGATTCGTGAGTGGGTGGGTGAATGAGTGGGTGAGTCTGTGAGTGGGTCGGTGAGTGAGTGGGTGAGTAGGTGAGTCTGTGAGTGGGTGGGTGAGTGGGTGGGTGAGTCTGTGAGTGAGTCTGTGAGTGAGTGGGTGAGTAAGTAGGTGAGTCTGTGAGTGGGTGGGTGAGTGAGTAGGTAAGTGAGTAGGTGAGTCTGTGAGTGGGTCGGTGAGTATGTGAGTCTGTGAGTGAGTAGGTGGGTGAGTGAGTAGGTGAGTCTGTGAGTGGGTGGGTGAGTGAGTAGGTGAGTCTGTGAGTGGGTGAGTGGGTGAGTAGGTGAGTCTGTGGGTGAGTGTGTGAATGAGTCGGTGAGTCCGTGAGTGAGTGGGTGGGTGAGTGAGTAGGTGAGTGAGTAGGTGAGTCTGTGGGTGAGTGGGTGGATGATTGAGTCTGTGAGTGTGTGAGTGAGTGGGTGGGTGAGTGAGTAGGTGAGTCTGTGAGTGGGTCGGTGAGTAGGTGGGTGAGTGAGTAGTTGAGTCTGTGGGTGAGTGGGTGAGTCTGTGCGTGGGTGAGTGAGTGGGTGGGTGAGTGAGTAGGTGAGTCTGTGAGTATGTGGGTGAGTCTGTGAGTATGTGGGTGAGTGAGTAGGTGAGTCTGTGAGTATGTGCATCTGTGGGTGAGTGAGTAGGTGAGTCTGTGAGTATGTGGGTGAGTCTGTGAGTATGTGGGTGAGTGGGTGAGTGAGTCTCTAGGTGAGTCTGCGTGTGGCTCAGTGTCTCTGACATGGCCATTGTGAACCTCCTGAGCGAGGGAGAGAGAGACGGTGCTCATTCTGAATCACAGTTTAATATCAGCAACACAGATCGCTACAACACAACACACACAAAGACCCCATCCCGTGTAGCATTGAAGAGGCTTACGGGCCAAATGCTCTTAGCGATTCTGAACGTGGAGAGGAAGAATTGGAGGGCCCGAATGAAACACAAAAAACTCCACGCAAACCACGAGAAGAGAGAGAGAGACGCAGACTCCAAATACAGAGCAGCAGGGATACGTTGGAGTTTCGATCGAACCCACGACCTCCTGTGCACCAGGCGAGGCAGTCAACATCTCATAGCCACCGTGATGATGATGAGAGAGACACGCAAACTCCAAATATACAGCAGCAGGCATCGTCAGGATCGGGATGGAACCCACGACCTCCTGTGCACCAGGCGAGGTGGTCAACATCTCATAGCCACCGTGATGATGATGAGAGAGAGAGACACGCAGACTCCACATACACAGCAGCAGCAGCAGGCATCGTGAGGATCGGGATTGAACCCACGACCTCCTGTGCACCAGGCGAGGCGGTCAACATCTTACCCTCTCATTCAGTCATCGTCAGGGTCTGGGATGGAACCCACGACCTCCTGTGCACCAGGCGAGGTAGTCAACATCTTACCCTCTCATTCAGTCATCGTCAGGGTCTGGGATGGAACCCACGACCTCCTGTGCACCAGGCGAGGTAGTCAACATCTTACCCTCTCATTCAGTCATCGTCAGGGTCTGGGATGGAACCCACGACCTCCTGTGCACCAGGCGAGGTGGTCAACATCTTATCGGCACAGGAGGAATCGGAAATCGACGAGAGAGAGAGAGAGAAACACGTGGATTTTATAACACAAATCATCATCATCATTGAACCCCATCCAGCAGTGAATAAGGGGCCATCCATAAATGACGTCACGCACCTAGTGGGGGTGGAGGGCGGGGTCAGACATTTGTGACGATGTGTGACGAAGGGGGGGGGGGGGGGTGAGAAATGTGACGTCACATCAAAATGCGCAACTTTAAATGAATATAGACGACACGTTCTATTCAATTATATAGACTTTAAATAAATGTTTTCTCCTACAACATCAGAGTGCAGCGCCACATTGAATACGCACTACAATGACAACAATAGTTTAAAGCGATTTGAAGCGTGTTTTATTTTTTAAATGAAAATATGGTTTTGGGGGGGAGGGGGGGGGGCAGAGCTTTGTGACGTCATATTTGAGGGGGGTCAAAAATCGTCCAAAATTGTGTGACGTCATTTATGGACGGCCCCTTAACGCACTCGTTGATTCCTTGCAAAAAGGTTTTTTAATGTATTTGGCGTTTGAACATCGTAACGCAACTCCTGTTTTATTGCCTAAAAAGGGCCGGCCATAAATGACGTCACGCACCTAGGTGGGGTGGGGGGGGGGGGGGTGAGAAATGTGACGTCACATCAAAATGAGCAACTTTAAATAAATATAGAATTGTTATATCAACACGAATTGTGATAACGACACTAATTGTTATATTTCGATTTAAAGCTTCTTTCGTGACTGCAGGGATTCATCTTCTTGGTTCTTTCGGTAAAGTCGTCACGTGGAGTGGAAATAATAAAATCATAAAAAATTTTATATTATGTTTTATTTTCATCATTTTATTATTTCCCTTCTACGTGACTTTACCGAAAGAGCCAAGCAGACTAATTGTTATAACAACACTCCTACAACACCAGAGTGCAGCGCCACATTAAATACGCACTACAATGACAACAATAGTTTAACGCCATTTGAAGCGTGTTTTATTTGTCAAAATGGAAATATGTTTTTTTTTTGGGGGGGGGGGGTCAGACTTTTTGTGACGACGGGGGGGGGAGGGGTCAAAAATCGTCCAAAATCGCGTGACGTCATTTATGGACGGCCCCCCTAAACCACGATGATGGTGATCACACAGAGAGAGAGAGACAGAGGAGCACGTGGTTTAGATAAACCACGTGGGGTAGAGACATCACGTGGAGACATCACGTGGGGTAGTGACATCACGTGGAGACATCACGTGGGGTGGTGACGTCACGTGGGATGGTGACGTCACGTGGGGTGGTGGCGTCACGTGGGGTGGTGACGTCACGTGGGGTGGTGACGTCACGTGGGGTGGTGACGTCACGTGGGGTGGTGACGCCACGTGGGGTGGTGACGCCACGTGGGGTGGTGACGCCACGTGGGGTGGTGACGTCACGTGGGGTGGTGACGTCACGTGGGGTAGTGACGTCACGTGGGGTAGTGACGTCACGTGGGTGGTGACGCCACGTGGGGTGGTGACGTCACGTGGGGTGGTGACGCCACGTGGGGTGGTGACGTCACGTGGGGTGGTGACGCCACGTGGGGTAGTGACGTCACGTGGGTTGGTGACGTCACGGCTGCTCGGGGCTCCTGGTCGCCGCGCCTCTGGGACTCGCCTCGCCTCTCCTGGGGGCTCCTCCCGCGGGCTTCAGCTGCAGAGCCACAACCACAACAACAACAACCACAACCACAACAATAACCACAACAACATCCACAACAACCACAACCACAACCATAACAACAACCACACCAGCAACAACAACCACACCAGCAACCACAACCATAACAACAACCACAACAACCACAACAACAACAACCACAACAACAACCACAACAACAACCACAATAACAACCATAACAACAACAACAACCACAACAACAACCACAATAACAACCATAACAACAACAACCACAACAACAACCACAACAACCACATGAACAACCATAACAACCACACCAGCAACAACCACAACAACAACCACAACAACAACCATAACAACAACCACACCAGCAACAACCACAACAACAACCACAAGAACAATCATAACAACCACCACAACAATCACAACCACAACAACAACCACAACAACAACCACAACAACAACCACAACAACAACCATAACAACAACCACACCAGCAACAACCACAACAACAACCACAAGAACAATCATAACAACCACCACAACAATCACAACCACAACAACAACCAGCGCCACGCTGCGCTATGAACCCAACGACCCGGGTTCGATTCCCGCTCACGGCCAACACCAGTGACGATTATATCTGAACCGGTCCTGGGCCTCCCCTAGGTCGACTCAGCCTAAAATGAGTACCCGGTGCGGTGTGTAAACATCGCCACTGGGGAGACAAAGGCGGTCGGGCGTGGTGCTGGCCACCCACCCCCTCGTGTGCCGTTGCGGCCTTCATAGGTGCTCGCTAACAGCACTTGCCCCTACAGTCTGTTGAGGCTACACGGGGGATATTTGTCTTTACCTTTTGTGTCACAGTAAGTGTGTGTTTGTCTGAGTGTGTCTGTGTGTGAGTGTGTGAGTGTCTGTGTGAGTGTGTGTGTGATGAGTGTGTGTGAGTGTGCGTAAGTGTGTGAGTGTGCGTGAGTGTGTGAGTGTGAGTGAGTGTGTGAGCGTGTGTGAGTGTGTGTGTGAGTGTGTGTGTGAGTGTGTGTGTGTGAGAGTGACAGAGAGGGTGTGAGTGTGAGAGAGTGTGAGTGTGTGTGATGAGTGTGTGTGAGTGTGTGAGCGTGTGTGAGTGTGTGTGTGAGTGTGTGTGTGAGCGTGTGTGTGTGAGAGTGTGACAGAGAGGATGTGTGTGTGTGTGAGTGTGAGAGAGTGTGTATGTGTGTGAGAGGGTGTGTGTGTGAGTGTATGAGTGTATGTGTGTATGTGTGTGTCTGTGTGTGAGTGAGTGTGTGAGCGTGTGTGAGCGTGTGTGTGTGAGAGTGTGACAGAGAGGGTGTGTGTGTGTGTGAGAGAGTGTGTATGTGTGTGAGAGAGGGTGTGTGTGTGAGTGTGTGTGTGAGTGTATGTGTGTATGTGTGTGTCTGTATGTGAGAGTGTGTGTGAGTGTGTGTGTGTGAGAGTGTGACAGAGAGGGTGTGTGTGTGAGTGTATGTGTGTATGTGTGTGTCTGTGTGTGAGAGTCCTACAAAACAACCCTCGACCTCCTCGTTGGTGATGAACGCGCAACGCTTTGGTGAGCAGCAGTGCCATGGGGGGAGCGTCAATTGTCGATTGACCCACCCCCTCATGGCGTCTGTGACCACCACAGCGGCCAAAGGGGGCTCTGGATGGGTGCGAGGGGCTGGTCACCCCCTCCACCTTCAATTCATTACCACTAAACCACGAAACAAATATCCAACTAAACTTGTGCCAGAGGCCCCGGGGGGACAGGCGTCTATGACGTCTCCTGGCCAAACTCCATTTGGCGGAGCCAGGAGACTGAATCTTTACCCTCGGGGCTCCTCCACAAACAGTAAAAAAACCACTACGTGTGGCCACGTGGAATGTTCGAACGCTCACTGCGAAGGGGAGGCTGCCACCCCTCTGTCAGGAGCTGGACCGGTACCGCCTGGATCTCTGCGGTATTCAGGAGGTCCGGTGGACCGGCTCTGGCTCCTGCCACCATGACGGGTGGACAGTCTTCTACTCGGGCAGGAGACTGCCAAACAACAGGGAGTGGCTCTTCTTTTGAACAAAAGAATGAAGGGGGCGTGGGAGCGTGGCGGTGAGGTGTGGGAAGCTGTAAGCCCCAGGCTGCTCTGGGCTTGCCTCCCCATCAATAAGAGGCGAGGAGTGGTGGTCGTGGTTACTTATGTCCCCACCGAAGATGAACATCAGTGGAGGGATGCAGGTGTAGTGGTGGTGTTGACGCGCGCCGACTGTGACAGTGATGGATCACGGGGCGGCACGGGGTGCGGGGTTGGGCACGCGTTGTGGGCGTGGTATGGACGCGCGCGCCGGGAGTGACGGATGACGGGGCGGCGCGGCGTGGGTGGTGAGGCACGCTGAGATGTGGGAAAACAGGATCGTAGCGAGTGCCCAGTGATTGGTCAAATAGGATGGGTGCTCTCAGCGACGTCCGCAGGTGGGGTATAAAGGGGGACGCGCGAGAGCACTCGGGGTTGTTAACCAGTTGAAGATCGAAGATGGAGTTGAAGAGATAGTGCCCCGAGACCCCTAGTCCCGCTGTCCTTGTAGGGACCGGGGCCCTGTGTGGCTCGGAGGCGAGACTGTGGGACCCGTGGTTCGACGCCCACGTGGGTCGGGACTGGGGGACCCACAGTCGAGACGGACACCCCGGCAGGGTGTGTCCCAAGTAGCTCAGTGGGTGTTTGTCACCCGAGTAGCTCAGGGGGCGTTAGTCGCCAGAGTAGCTCAGTGGGCGTTAGTCGCCGAGTAGCTAAGTGGGTGTTAGTCACCCGAGTAACCAAGTGGGTGTTAGTCACCCGAGTAGCTAAGTGGGTGTTAGTCACCCGGGTAACCAAGTGGGTGTTAGTCACCCGAGTAACTGAGTGGGTGTTAGTCACCCGAGATACTACAGTGGGTGTTAGTCGCCTGTGAACCGAAGTTGGTGAAATAAAGAGTGTGCTACCCGTGAAGTCGTCTCCCGCCGAGTTACTACATTACAACTGGCGTCAGAAGTAAACTTGTCTTCAAGAAGAATGGATACTAGGAAGACTACCCGTACCCACGAGCGAGATCGGGAAGACGACGGCGTACCGGAGACACCAACCTCGGGAGGAGAGGACGAGGAGTTGCCGCCGATGCAGCACTTCGCGGCGATGGCCGACGCTCAGCTCGCCTCCGACACCAGCCTACAGGACGCGCACTCCCGCCTGGCGGAGTTGCTGCTCGCCGCCGCTGCAGTTTTGGCGGAGATCTCTGTTCCAGCGGGCGGAGGGACGGCTGCGGGGTTGGAGGAGGCGGCGCGGCTGGAGGGTTCCCGCCAGAAGGCACTTCGCGCCAAAAGTTTTGAGGTTGGCGCCGTTTTTGAGGGACCGCCATTGTTTGGCGGGAAGCGGGGACACCACGTGGCCGGAGATCTCCACTCAGCGCGGCCCGCGTCATCGGCGCGCGCCGGAGCTCTCCAGGGTGCGACTGCTGACAGAGCCGACATTTTGTACAACCACAGTGGCGCGGGGGAAAATCGTTCCGACGACGACCGAGTCCTCCAGCAACGATTGCCCGCGCTGTCGGCGTTCAAGGCAGACGGAGGCGACTGGGGAGCCTTCCACCGAAGGTTCCTCGCACATCAAGAAATGTCGGGGTGGTCCGACACCACTGCCCTGCGCGCTCTGCCAGCGATGCTCGACGACGACGCGCTTGCAGCCTTCACATCGGCCCCAAGGTCGTCTCGCTCAACGCTACAGGCCGCGCTACACCTGATGGCTAGGGTGTTCGGCCCGCCCTCGACCTGCCGCCACCAATTCTACGATCGGCGGAAGGTGGCTGGGGAAACAACGCTCGCCTATCGCACGGCGCTGCTCGCCTTGGCGGACGCAGCTTTTTCCCGCATGGACAAGGAGGGGAAGGACGCCATGGTGACGGAGCAGCTGCTGGCGTTGGCCCACGAGTTGGGAGTCCCCATCAATGTGGCAGACGAAATGGATATCTGCTCCCTGGCGATCGCCACGAGTATTCACGCGTACGAGGTCCTCAAGCGCAAGCCGACGGTCGTCTGCAAATTGGCGGAGAACGCGGCACTGGCCGCCACGATCGCCGAGCCTCAGCCAGCTGCGGATCGGGAGCAGGCCTTTGCTGTATCGCGTCCGGGGGAGTGGAGAACGGGAGGTCATTCACCCACACGTTCATCCCGCAAGCTGGAGCAACCGAAACCTACGACGTCCCTCGTCGTCTGCTACAACTGCGGCCTTCGGGGTCACGTCGCAGCCGGGTGCCGGGCCCCGCGTCAGCGCGCCACGGGACCACGTCGGGACGACGACCAGGCCCACAAGTCATCCCAACTAAACCCGGCAAGTCGCGGCACCTCACACGCCCGGTCCACATACGCGGCACGTTCGGGTCGCCGCTTGGCGGTGGGGGGTCAGCGGCTGGGTGCCGGGGGTTCACTTCGGCGGGGGGGGTCCGTACACGGCCCGCAAGCAGTCGAATGGTCCGAATTGGCCCACAGGATAGTGGCTGCGTCGGCCGGGTCGTCCGTGGTAACGGGGTTTATTGACGGGGTTGAGGTCCGGGTGCTTGTGGACATGGGTGCGTCGGCCACTATCATTTCGGACCTTATTTATAACATTCTTCCCGTCCAAAGTCGACCCCTTCTGCCTGTGGACGTGCCATTTTATGCGGCGAATGGGGGATCCCTGGGGATCATCGGCCAGATTCGGGCGACTATTTGCATTGGTGACATCAAATTGGCGGGCCCTATTTTGTATCATGGGGGATCCCTGGGGATCATCGGCCAGATTCGGGCGACTATTTGCATTGGTGACATCAAATTGGCGGGCCCTATTTTTGTATCATCATCGCTGGCCGTTCCTTGTTTGCTAGGTACGGACTTTTTGTCCAAAATGCCCATCAAAATTCTCATAGATCAGGCCTGCATTGAGCTTCCGTCGGGACGGCGGGTTGCGTTCTTGACAAGCCCTACCAAAATACGCACGGTTTGTGCGACGGTGCAGGCGCTGGCAACTCAGACTGTACGGGTGCCCCCGGGATCGCAAATGTTGGTACCCCTTCGGTTGAGGAAACCACTCGGGGTGGGTGCGGGGGCACAGGGAGTACTGTTGGGGCCGTCTAACAGGGCCAAAAGGGGCCTCGACTTGGCGGTAGCTCAAACCATGGTGAGAGGGGACAGCGAGCCGTTCGTAATGGTCCTGAATACGGGGTCGCGGCCGGCCATAATTACGCAGGGAACGGTGCTGGCTCACGCCGCGCCGCTACCCGTTGAGGAACAGCTCGTTGCTCACGCCGATTTCAGTGTCGAGTCGCATCCTCCAAGTGATGAGGGGACAGAGTGGTTGGACTCGTTGTGTGCCGGGTCTGCTAACTTGTCCAAGGTGCAATTGGGAGCATTGAGGGGTTTGCTACTCGAGTTTGCTGATGTGTTCAGCAGACATAAGTACGATATCGGCTGCACAGACCTGTTGCGCCACCACATAGCTACGGGGGACGCGGCCCCTATTCGACAGAATCCCTTCCGGCTCAGCCCAGCCGAGAAGGAGCATGTGCAGTCGGCGGTTAATGATATGTTGGCGGTCGACATTATTTCGCCCTCTTCCAGTCCGTGGGGTGCTCCTATTGTCCTAGTTAAAAAACAGGACGGGTCTTTGCGGTTCTGTGTCGATTTCCGCCGCTTAAATAAAATCTCGATGGCGGATGCGTATCCGCTCCCCAGAATGGATGAGTCGCTGGATGCCTTGGCGGGAGCACAGTTTTTTTCCACACTCGATCTGCTTTCCGGATTTTGGCAATTGCCCCTCGATAACGAATCTAAACCTAAAACCGCTTTCCGGACACCTGGTGGCCTATTTGAATTCAACCGTTTGCCCATGGGCTTACATTCCGCTCCCGCCACGTTCCAGAGGCTCATGGAATTGGTTTTGTCGGGCCTCCAATGGGACACCTGTTTGATTTATCTCGACGATATCATCGTTTTCAGCCAGACTTTTGAGGAGCACCTCCAGCGACTGAGAGCGGTGTTCCTCAGGATGCGTTCCGCTAAGCTTAAATTTAAGCCGACTAAATGTTTTCTGCTTCGGGAATCGGTCAGGTATTTGGGCCATATCGTGAGTCGTTCAGGGATCTCGACAGACCCTGCTAAGACGCACTGCGTCAGCTCATGGCCAACGCCAACCTCGGTCACGGAGGTTCGCAGCTTTATTGGATTCGCCTCCTATTACCGTCGTTTTGTCAAGCAGTTTGCCACCATAGCCAGGCCCCTGCACGCTTTGACGGCTAAGGGTGTGCGGTTTCACTGGGGGGCGGAAGAGGAGGCTGCGTTCTGCTCCCTTCGTGACGCCTTGGTGCAGGCTCCCCCCTTGTGTTACCCCGATTTCACACAACCGTTTTTTCTTGACACGGATGCCAGCAACACGGGTATCGGGGGAGTGCTCTCACAGGTGGTCGGGGGGGTCGAACAGGTGGTCGCCTACGGTAGTAGAGTTCTTTCCCCCGCCGAACAACGCTATTGCGTGACTCGCCGTGAATTGTTAGCGATTGTGTTTTTTACACAGCAATTCAGGCCGTATCTTTACGGCCGTCATTTTACGGTTCGTACGGACCATGCGGCTCTTCAATACGCTATGCGGGTGGCGCAGCCATCGGGCCAATTGTCCCGATGGTTGGAGGTCCTTCAGGACTACCAATTCACGACGATTTACCACAAGGGATTACGACACTCAAATGCGGACGCCTTGTCGCGGTTGCCACCGCACACGGACTGCGCATGTTTGCTGGGATCGGCGCGGTGTAAATCCCCGGTCACCGACACCGCGGGAGTTGCGCTCGCCGCCACTGACACCCCGGGTGTCGACGCTCCCACGGGGAGGGACTCGCTGTTATCGTTGCCCCTCATTGAGTGGGGCCGTCTCCAAATGTCCGACAGCTCCCTGCTTACGCTACGTCGTAAAGTTGACGCTCCCGAGGTAGGGGATGCGCGGGTCGGTTCCTGGGTGTGCAGACAGGGCCTCTTGATGAAGTGGGACAACATGTCCCGGCGTCACGTGCTTGTTGTGCCTTTGGCTATGCGGGGTAGGGTCGTTCTGGCTGCTCATGAACGACTCATGCATCTGGGTTTTCACAAAACGCTCGCCCTAATCCAGCGAGACTATTATTGGCCGGGGATGGGTAACGACGTGGCGAACATTCTTAAGGGATGCGTAGGGTGCGCCCGGAGAAAACCGCCACCATTGGCGGCTAATCCACCGCTGCAATCCATTCAAGTTTCGCGCACAAACGAATTGGTTGCGTTAGACATCTTGGGGCCCTTTCCTGCTACGCCGAGGGGAAATAGGTTCCTGCTGGTTGGCATAGAGTACTTCACCCGATGGCCCATGGCATGGCCACTCGCCAACCAGTCGGCTGCAGCGGTTGCGGACGCCTTCGTCCAGGGTTATGTTTTGGACAAGGGCGCCCCCGAACGCTTGCTGACGGATCAAGGAAAGAATTTTTCGAGCGTTTTGTTGCGCGAGGTGTGCGACCTGTTGGGTACAAAGAAAGTGCGGACTTCCCCGTACCACCCGCAGACTGACGGGATGGTTGAGCGTCTGAACAGGACGATTACGTCTATGCTGTGCCAACAGGTCTGCGACGATCAGGTTGATTGGGACTTACAGGTGCCGGGGGTACTCGCGGCCTATCGAATGGCCCCTCATGCGGCGACGGGGTTTTCCCCATTTTTTCTTATGTATGGGCGGGAGGCCGATCCGGTCATGGACGTCCAACTGGGGATTTCCCAGCCACGTGCAAAATCAAAATTGGCAGATCACATCAAATTTAATATCGCCAAATTGGCTGAAGCGCGGGAGGCGGCGAGATTGAATTCGCGGTCTCGGCAAATCGCGAACGAGAGATTGCATGGACGGAGGGTGCATACGCACGATTGGAAACCAGGCGATAAGGCCTGGCTGCATTGTCCACATGCACCGTTGGCTACGTCCCCCAAATTGTTGAGACCTTGGAGGGGACCGGTGGAAATTGTGCGGGTTGCACGACCCCAGAGTATACAGATTAAATGGGGAAAACGCCGTTGGTACGTGCACCCCTCCCGACTGAAGCCCTATGCGGCACCGTGTGACCCCGTTCTGTGCCGTAACGACCGGGCGTGTGATGTGACCGTCGACTCGGGGAGGGATGTGTCGCAGGCTGATCCTCACGTGTCTCCACCTGACCCTCCCCCAGGTGTCTCGGGCCTGACGGCTGCTGACCGTCGGGAACCGGAACCCCGCGGCACGCACGGGTCCCCGATGCCTGGCCCGTGCCTTCCTGAACTGCCGGCACCGCCGGACGGTCAACCGCGTCTGGTGCCGTACGACGAACCGGCAAGGCGGACTCGGGCTAGGGCACAACACTTTTCATGAAGACATTTTTCAACACCGAGCTCGCCCGGTGTTCCCCCTCTGCCGGGGTCATGTCCCGTTCTAGGGACGCTCGGAAAGAATGGGACGCTGCACGAGTCGGAAAAAAAAAAAAAATTATTTTTCTTTTCTGCATACACATTTGGTATTGTCACTCGCCGGATTGTATATATTGTTCTGTTGTTGTGTAGTGGCATTGGTTGATGGTTGCGGATGGCAGTGTTCGCGTTGTGTTGTGTTGTTACGTTGGTTGTTGTTCTTCTTGTTGTGTTACGGGGCACACTGGGTGTTTGTCACCCGAGTAGCTCAGGGGGCGTTAGTCGCCGAGTAGCTGAGTGGGTGTTAGTCACCCGAGTAGCTCAGTGGGCGTTAGTCGCCGAGTAGCTGAGTGGGTGTTTGTCACCCGAGTAGCTCAGGGGGCGTTAGTCGCCGAGTAGCTAAGTGGGTGTTTGTCACCCGAGTAGCTCAGGGGGCGTTAGTCGCCGAGTAGCTGAGTGGGTGTTTGTCACCCGAGTAGCTCAGGGGGCGTTAGTCGCCGAGTAGCTAAGTGGGTGTTTGTCACCCGAGTAGCTCAGTGGGCGTTAGTCGCCGAGTAGCTAAGTGGGTGTTTGTCACCCGAGTAGCTCAGTGGGCGTTAGTCACCCGAGTAACCACGTGGGTGTTAGTCACCCGAGTAACCACGTGGGTGTTAGTCACCCGAGTAACCACGTGGGTGTTAGTCACCCGAGTAGCTCAGTGGGCGTTAGTCGCCGAGTAGCTAAGTGGGTGTTTGTCACCCGAGTAGCTCAGTGGGCGTTAGTCGCCGAGTAGCTAAGTGGGTGTTTGTCACCCGAGTAGCTCAGTGGGCGTTAGTCACCCGAGTAACCACGTGGGTGTTAGTCACCCGAGTAACCACGTGGGTGTTAGTCACCCGAGTAGCTGAGTGGGTGTTAGTCACCCGAGTAACCACGTGGGTGTTAGTCACCCGAGTAACCACGTGGGTGTTAGTCACCCGAGTAGCTGAGTGGGTGTTAGTCACCCGAGTAACCAAGTGGGTGTTAGTCACCCGAGTAACCAAGTGGGTGTTAGTCACCCGAGTAGCTGAGTGGGTGTTAGTCACCCGAGTAACCACGTGGGTGTTAGTCACCCGGGTAACCAAGTGGGTGTTAGTCACCCGAGTAACCACGTGGGTGTTAGTCACCCGAGTAGCTGAGTGGGTGTTAGTCACCCGAGTAACCAAGTGGGTGTTAGTCACCCGAGTAACCAAGTGGGTGTTAGTCACCCGAGTAGCTGAGTGGGTGTTAGTCACCCGAGTAACCAAGTGGGTGTTAGTCACCCGGGTAACCAAGTGGGTGTTAGTCACCCGAGTAACCACGTGGGTGTTAGTCACCCGAGTAGCTGAGTGGGTGTTAGTCACCCGAGTAGCTGAGTGGGTGTTAGTCACCCGAGTAGCTGAGTGGGTGTTAGTCACCCGAGTAGCTGAGTGGGTGTTAGTCACCCGAGTAACCAAGTGGGTGTTAGTCACCCGAGTAACCAAGTGGGTGTTAGTCACCCGAGTAGCTGAGTGGGTGTTAGTCACCCGAGTAGCTAAGTGGGTGTTAGTCACCCGAGTAGCTAAGTGGGTGTTAGTCACCCGAGTAGCTAAGTGGGTGTTAGTCACCCGGGTAACCAAGTGGGTGTTAGTCACCCGAGTAACTGAGTGGGTGTTAGTCGCCTGTGAACCGAAGTTGGTGAAATAAAGAGTGTGCTACCCGTGAAGTCGTCTCCCGCCGAGTTACTACATTACAACTGGCGTCAGAAGTTTCAGGTTTTCTCGGCCACAGTCATTCCCTCCTTTCTCTACGCTTGCGAAACGTGGACCACCCCTAATAGAATTCACCGGTTAGACACATTTAGACTAGCCTGCCTACGATCCATCCTGGGTTTAACCAGGCTGGATTGTGTGAGCAGCTCACAAATCCTTGAAATATCTGGACATAGTCCCATCAGTGAGCTCCTCCGGCAGGCAAGGCTGCGTTGGCTGGGTCATGTAGCCTGCATGCCCAGCCACCGCATGCCTAAACAGCTTTTGTTCGGCCGGATCGAGGGGGCTAAACGGGCGCGGCACGGGCTAGAGAAGAGATGGAGTGATGTGGTACAGGAGGACGTGGAGCTGAGTGGACTTTCCGATGACTGGTACCAGCGGTGTCAAGATCGGCCTCTGTGGAGGAGGCTCGTGAAGGACGCTACTGGGCAGTTGGAGGCAGTCGCCCTCCAACAACAACGGAGGGCGGAGGAGCGACGCTCACAACAACGAGCGGAGCGCCGGGCTCTAAAATCATGTCAGTCAGCCAACCCATGGCACAGAGACCTCCTGTCAGTGAGCATTCAACACTTCACGTGGCCTCAAAGTGCACCTGGCCTGGCACAGACGCCGTGGTGACGTCACCGCCACTTCGTGACAAATGGTGGGCTTGGTTTTGGTGTGTGTGTCTGTGTGAGTGTGTCTGTGTGTCTGTGTGTGTATGTGAGTGTGTCAGTGTGTGAGTGTGTCTTTGTGTGTCTGTGAGTGTGTCAGTGTGAGTGTGTCTGTGTGAGTGAGTCTGTGTGTGTGTGTGTGCATGTTAGTGCGTATGTGTAAGTTTGTCTATGTGTGTGTCTGTGTGTGTTCCCTAACAGCACTTGCCCCAACAGCCTGTTAAATGAGTGTGTCTGTGTGAGTGTGTCTGTGTGTGTCTGTTTGTGCGTGTCTCTGTGAGTGTGTCTGTGAGTGTGTCTGTGTGAGTGAGTCTGTGTGTGCATGTGTGAGTGTGTCTGTGTGTCTGTGTGTGTGTGTCTGTGTGCGTGTCTGTGTGTGTCGGTGTGTGCTCGCTAACAGCCCTTGCCCCAACAGCCTGTTAAGGCTCTACGGTACGGGAGGGCTGGACCTTTGTCTTTGTCTTACCTGTCCACCACCACCACCGCCACCACCGCCACCACCGCCGCCACCACCACCGCCACTACCACCACCGCCACCACCGCCTCCACCCCGAGGGAAGCGGCTGATGTTGCTGGTGATCTGCTGGGAGCGAAGCCACTGCTGCTCCCACTGCTGGGCACTGTACGACGCCTTCGACTTTTGCAGCCTCATCAGCAGTGCCCGGTTCTCCCGTGCCAGCCGCTCCAGCTCACGCCCTCGCTGCTCGCCGTTCAGGCTGAGAGAGCGGAGAGAGAGAGAGTTCAGCGGGGAGAGGGCGGCCGTGTGGTTGTGGAAAAAAAAATTCGCTGGCACGGGTCTGGCATGGGTCTGGCACGGGTCTAGCACGGGTCTGGCACGGGTCTCGCACTGCTCCGGTATGGGTCTGCTGCAGGTCTGATACGGGTTCGGTACAGGTGTGGCACGGATCTTGGCACGGGTCTGGCACGGGTCTGGCATGGGTCTAGCACGGGTCTAGCACGGGTCTGCCACAGGTCTGCTATGGGTTTGGTACAGGTCTGGCACGGATCTGACACGAGTCTGGCATGGATCTGGCACGGATCTGACACGGGTCTGGCATGGATCTGGCACGGATCTGGCACGGGTCTGGCATGGATCTGGCACGGATCTGACACGGGTCTGGCATGGATCTGGCACGGATCTGACACGGGTCTGGCATGGATCTGGCACGGATCTGGCACGGGTCTGGCATGGATCTGGCAAGGATCTGACACGGGTCTGGCATGGATCTGGCACGTATCTGACACAGGTCTGGCATGGATCTGGCAAGGATCTGACACGGGTCTGGCATGGATCTGGCACGTATCTGACACGGTTTCTGGCATTGATCTGGCACGGATCTGACACGGGTCTGGCACGGGTCTGGCACGTGTCTCTCACTGCCCACGTAGGGGTCCAACACACGTCTGGTACGGCTTTGATCCAGGCCTCGCACGGCGTCTGGCACGGGTCTGGCACGGGTCGAGCGCAGTGGAAAAGGCTCCCCGTTACCTGCGGGCGACGTAGGAGTTGCGGTGGTCGAGCCGCCCGCCCGTGCCGGCGATGTGCGCCATGCGGCCCAGCAGGGCCCGGTTCTCGTGCTCGATGGCCGCCACTCGCTCCTCCTGCGCCTGGTGGGGAGCCAGAAACGTCGACGTCGACGACGACATCGACGACATCGACGACATCGACAACATCATCACCATAACCATCACCGTCACCACCATCAGCATCATCATAACCATCACCATCATCACCATCATAACCATCATCAGCACCACCGCCATAACCATCACCGTCACCACCATCAGCATCATAACCATCACCGTCACCACCATCATCACCACCACCATCACCGTCACCACCATCATCACCACCACCATCACCGTCACCACCATCAGCATCATAACCATCACCGTCACCACCATCATCACCACCACCATCACCACCACCATCACCGTCACCACCATCATCACCACCATCACCGTCACCACCATCAGCATCATAACCATAACCATCATCAGCACCATCACCACCATCCCCACCACCACCACCATCACGATAACTACCATCATCACCATCACCACCACCACGACCATCATGACCACCATCATCATCACCACCATCACCACCACCATCATAACCATCATCAGCACCACCACCAACCCCACCACCAACGTCACCACCATTATCACCATAACTATCACCGTCACCACCATCAGCATCATAACCATAACCATCATCAGCACCACCACCATCCCTACCACCACCATCACCATAACCACCATCATCACCGTCACCACCATCACCATCATGACCACCACCATCATCATCACCACCACCACCACCATCATCATTACCACCACCACCATCATAACCATAACCATCATCAGCATCATAACCATCATCAGCACCACCACTAACCCCACCATCAGCATCATAACCATAACCATCATCAGCATCACCACCATCCCTACCACCACCATCACCATAACCACCATCATCACCATCACCACCGTCATCACCATCATGACCACCATCATGACCACCATCATTATCACCACCACCACCATCATCACCATAACCATCACCACAATCATCATGACCACCATCATCATCATCACCACCACCATCATCACCATAACCATCACCACCATTACCACCATCACCATCACCACCATCCCCACCACCACCATCATCACCACCACCACCATCATCATCACCACAATCATCATGACCACCACCATCATTACCACGACCATCACCACCATCACCATCACCACCACCATCACCACCACCATCACCACAACTGCCTTAGCCGCACAGCGTTCTTGAGACACCCTCGTTCGAGAGCGGGTTACGAATCTAAATCGTAATTATTATCAATCAATCCTCATCATCAATCAACAACATCATCGCCGTCGTCGTAACATCCTGTAGATGTCAATGTACCTGCATCTTTTTGCTCCTCGTGTTCAGATGGTCGCATGTCCTGGGAGAGCTGGTATCCACCACGGGCTTGGCTTCAAGGACCTTCAGGGATGTATGGATGTGAGTTAAACTCGGGGTGGGGGAAAAGTCCGGCCGCATGAGGCCTCGCGAAATCATTTGGGTCTGGCCCTGCCAAGGCAACCGCACGACTCGAAATTCCACAAATCGAGGAGAAAAACTGGAAAAACTGAACTAGCAGCAGCAACATCATCATCAAGACCAGCTAACAACATCATCCATAGCCAGCTAACAACATCATCAATAGCCAGCTAACATCATCATCAACACCAGCTAACATCATCATCAACACCAGCTAACATCATCATCAACACCAGCTAACAACATCATCAACACCAGCTAACATCATCATCAATACCAGCTAACATCATCATCAATACCAGCTAACATCATCATCAACACCAGCTAACATCATCATCAACACCAGCTAACATCATCATCAACACCAGCTAACATCATCATCAACACCAGCTAACATCATCATCAACACCAGCTAACATCATCATCAATACCAGCTAACATCATCATCAACACCAGCTAACATCATCATCAATACCAGCTAACATCATCACCAACACCAGCTAACATCATCATCAATACCAGCTAACAACATCATCAACACCAGCTAACATCATCATCAACACCAGCTAACATCATCATCAACACCAGCTAACATCATCATCAACACCAGCTAACATCATCATCAACACCAGCTAACATCATCATCAACACCAGCTAACATCATCATCAACACCAGCTAACAACATCATCAACACCAGCTAACATCATCATCAACACCAGCTAACATCATCACCAACACCAGCTAACATCATCATCAACACCAGCTAACATCATCATCAATACCAGCTAACATCATCATCAACACCAGCTAACAACATCATCAACACCAGCTAACATCATCACCAACACCAGCTAACATCATCATCAACACCAGCTAACATCATCATCAACACCAGCTAACATCATCATCAACACCAGCTAACATCATCATCAACACCAGCTAACAACATCATCAACACCAGCTAACATCATCATCAACACCAGCTAACATCATCATCAACACCAGCTAACATCATCATCAACACCAGCTAACAACATCATCAACACCAGCTAACATCATCATCAACACCAGCTAACATCATCACCAACACCAGCTAACATCATCATCAACACCAGCTAACATCATCACCAACACCAGCTAACATCATCATCAACACCAGCTAACATCATCATCAACACCAGCTAACATCATCATCAACACCAGCTAACATCATCATCAACACCAGCTAACATCATCACCAACACCAGCTAACATCATCATCAACACCAGCTAACATCATCATCAACACCAGCTAACAACATCATCAACACCAGCTAACATCATCATCAATACCAGCTAACATCATCACCAACACCAGCTAACATCATCATCAATACCAGCTAACAACATCATCAACACCAGCTAACATCATCATCAACACCAGCTAACATCATCATCAACACCAGCTAACATCATCATCAACACCAGCTAACATCATCATCAACACCAGCTAACATCATCATCAACACCAGCTAACATCATCATCAACACCAGCTAACAACATCATCAACACCAGCTAACATCATCATCAACACCAGCTAACATCATCACCAACACCAGCTAACATCATCATCAACACCAGCTAACATCATCATCAATACCAGCTAACATCATCATCAACACCAGCTAACAACATCATCAACACCAGCTAACATCATCATCAACATCAGCTAACATCATCATCAACACCAGCTAACATCATCATCAACACCAGCTAACATCATCACCAACACCAGCTAACATCATCATCAACACCAGCTAACATCATCATCAACACCAGCTAACATCATCATCAACACCAGCTAACATCATCATCAACACCAGCTAACAACATCATCAACACCAGCTAACATCATCATCAACACCAGCTAACATCATCATCAACACCAGCTAACATCATCATCAACACCAGCTAACAACATCATCAACACCAGCTAACAACATCATCAACACCAGCTAACATCATCATCAACACCAGCTAACAACATCATCAACACCAGCTAACATCATCATCAACACCAGCTAACATCATCATCAACACCAGCTAACATCATCATCAACACCAGCTAACATCATCATCAACACCAGCTAACAACATCATCAACACCAGCTAACATCATCACCAACACCAGCTAACATCATCATCAACACCAGCTAACATCATCACCAACACCAGCTAACATCATCATCAACACCAGCTAACATCATCATCAACACCAGCTAACATCATCATCAACACCAGCTAACATCATCATCAACACCAGCTAACATCATCACCAACACCAGCTAACATCATCACCAACACCAGCTAACATCATCATCAACACCAGCTAACATCATCACCAACACCAGCTAACATCATCATCAACACCAGCTAACATCATCATCAACACCAGCTAACATCATCATCAACACCAGCTAACATCATCATCAACACCAGCTAACATCATCACCAACACCAGCTAACATCATCATCAACACCAGCTAACATCATCATCAACACCAGCTAACAACATCATCAACACCAGCTAACATCATCATCAACACCAGCTAACATCATCATCAACATCAGCTAACATCATCATCAACACCAGCTAACATCATCATCAACACCAGCTAACATCATCATCAACACCAGCTAACATCATCATCAATACCAGCTAACATCATCATCATCACCAGCTAACATCATCATCAACATCAGCTAACATCATCATCAACACCAGCTAACATCATCATCAACACCAGCTAACAACATCATCAACACCAGCTAACATCATCATCAACAGCAGCTAACATCATCATCAACACCAGCTAACATCATCATCAACAGCAGCTAACATCATCATCAACATCAGCTAACATCATCATCAACACCAGCTAACATCATCATCAACACCAGCTAACAACATCATCAACACCAGCTAACATCATCATCAACAGCAGCTAACATCATCATCAACACCAGCTAACATCATCATCAACAGCAGCTAACATCATCATCAATACCAGCTAACATCATCATCATCACCAGCTAACATCATCATCAACACCAGCTAACATCATCATCAACACCAGCTAACATCATCATCAACATCAGCTAACATCATCATCAACACCAGCTAACATCATCATCAACACCAGCTAACAACATCATCAACAGCAGCTAACATCATCATCAACACCAGCTAACATCATCATCAACACCAGCTAACATCATCATCAATACCAGCTAACATCATCATCAATACCAGCTAACAACATCATCAACACCAGCTAACATCATCATCAACACCAGCTAACATCATCATCAACACCAGCTAACATCATCATCAACACCAGCTAACATCATCATCAACACCAGCTAACATCATCATCAACACCAGCTAACATCATCATCAATACCAGCTAACATCATCATCAACACCAGCTAACATCATCATCAACACCAGCTAACATCATCATCAACACCAGCTAACATCATCATCAACACCAGCTAACATCATCATCAACACCAGCTAACATCATCATCAACACCAGCTAACATCATCATCAACACCAGCTAACATCATCATCAACACCAGCTAACATCATCATCAATACCAGCTAACATCATCATCAACACCAGCTAACATCATCATCAATACCAGCTAACATCATCATCAACACCAGCTAACATCATCATCAATACCAGCTAACATCATCATCAACACCAGCTAACATCATCATCAACACCAGCTAACATCATCATCAACACCAGCTAACATCATCATCAACACCAGCTAACATCATCATCAACACCAGCTAACATCATCATCAACACCAGCTAACATCATCATCAACATCAGCTAACATCATCATCAACACCAGCTAACATCATCATCAACACCAGCTAACATCATCAACACCAGCTAACATCATCATCAACACCAGCTAACATCATCATCAACACCAGCTAACATCATCATCAACACCAGCTAACATCATCATCAACACCAGCTAACATCATCATCAACACCAGCTAACATCATCATCAACATCAGCTAACATCATCATCAACACCAGCTAACATCATCATCAACACCAGCTAACATCATCAACACCAGCTAACATCATCATCAACACCAGCTAACATCATCATCAACACCAGCTAACATCATCATCAACACCAGCTAACATCATCATCAACACCAGCTAACATCATCATCAACACCAGCTAACATCACCATCAACACCAGCTAACATCACCATCAACACCAGCTAACATCATCATCAACACCAGCTAACATCACCATCAACACCAGCTAACATCACCATCAACACCAGCTAACATCACCATCAACACCAGCTAACATCATCATCATCAACAGCAGCTAACATCATCATCAACACCAGCTAACATCATCATCATCAACAGCAGCTAACATCATCATCAACACCAGCTAACATCATCATCAACACCAGCTAACATCATCATCAACACCAGCTAACATCATCATCAACACCAGCTAACATCATCATCAACACCAGCTAACATCATCATCAACACCAGCTAACAACATCATCAACACCAGCTAACATCATCATCAACACCAGCTAACATCATCATCAACACCAGCTAACATCATCATCAATACCAGCTAACATCATCATCAACACCAGCTAACATCATCATCAACACCAGCTAACATCATCATCAACACCAGCTAACAACATCATCAACACCAGCTAACATCATCATCAACACCAGCTAACATCATCATCAACACCAGCTAACAACATCATCACACGCCTGGCTAAAGAGAAGCAGTTCCAACCCATCGCATTAGGGGCGAGTTAATTCAACGTTTGACCAAATATAAACAGGCTAATTCTTATGTTGATAATGTTGTTTGGCCCAGCGAGTTGGCGCAGTAGGGGGCACAGGTGGTGCATCAGCCAGTCATCTCGGTCATCTCGGTCAGTCGACCCGTGGCACCTGCTGGGTCTGCCCCGTGACCTCCTCATGCACCTAGCCTGGCACAGCAGTGCAACCCATGGCACCTGCTGGGTCTGCCCCGTGACCTCCTCATCCACCTAGCCTGGCACAGCAGTACAACCCATGGCACCTGCTGGGTCTGCCACGTGACCTCCTCATGCACCTAGCCTGGCACAGCAGCCAACCCATGGCACCTGCTGGGTCTGCCCCGTGACCTCCTCCTCATGCACCTAGCCTGGCACAGCATTCAACCCATGGCACCTGCTGGGTCTGCCACGTGACCTCCTCATGCACCTAGCCTGGCACAGCATTCAACCCATGGCACCTGCTGGGTCTGCCCCGTGACCTCCTCATGCACCTAGCCTGGCACAGCATTCAACCCATGGCACCTGCTGGGTCTGCCCCGTGACCTCCTCATGCACCTAGCCTGGCACAGCAGTACAACCCATGGCACCTGCTGGGTCTGCCCCGTGACCTCCTCCTCATGCACCTAGCCTGGCACAGCAGTACAACCCATGGCACCTGCTGGGTCTGCCCCGTGACCTCCTCCTCCTGCACCTAGCCTGGCACAGCATTCAACCCATGGCACCTGCTGGGTCTGCCCCGTGACCTCCTCCTCATGCACCTAGCCTGGCACAGCATTCAACCCATGGCACCTGCTGGGTCTGCCCCGTGACCTCCTCCTCATGCACCTAGCCTGGCACAGCATTCAACCCATGGCACCTGCTGGGTCTGCCCCGTGACCTCCTCATGCACCTAGCCTGGCACAGCATTCAACCCATGGCACCTGCTGGGTCTGCCCCGTGACCTCCTCATGCACCTAGCCTGGCACAGCAGTACAACCCATGGCACCTGCTGGGTCTGCCCCGTGACCTCCTCCTCATGCACCTAGCCTGGCACAGCAGTACAACCCATGGCACCTGCTGGGTCTGCCCCGTGACCTCCTCCTCCTGCACCTAGCCTGGCACAGCATTCAACCCATGGCACCTGCTGGGTCTGCCCCGTGACCTCCTCCTCATGCACCTAGCCTGGCACAGCATTCAACCCATGGCACCTGCTGGGTCTGCCCCGTGACCTCCTCCTCATGCACCTAGCCTGGCACAGCATTCAACCCATGGCACCTGCTGGGTCTGCCCCGTGACCTCCTCATGCACCTAGCCTGGCACAGCATTCAACCCATGGCACCTGCTGGGTCTGCCCCGTGACCTCCTCATGCACCTAGCCTGGCACAGCATTCAACCCGTGGCACCTGCTGGGTCTGCCCCGTGACCTCCTGCCAGCGGGCGTTCGACACTTCACGTGGTAGCCTCAAGGTGCACTTGGCCTGGCACAAGCGTCGTGGTGACGTCACCGCCACTTAGTGGCGAATGGCGGTTGTTGTTGTTATGTGTGTGTCACTGTGTGTGTGTGAGTGTGTATGTGTGTCTGTCTGTGCATGTGAGTGTCTGTGTGTGTGGGTGTCTGTGTGTGTGGGTGTCTGTGTGTATGTCTGTGTGTGTCAGTGTGTGTGTGTCTGTGTGGTTGTTGTTGTTGGTAGTGGTAGTGCTAGTGGTGGTGGTGGTGGTAGTGGTGGTGGTAGTGGTGGTGGTAGTGGTGGTGGTAGTGGTGGTGGTGGTGGTGGTGGTAGTGGTGGTGGTAGTGGTGGTGGTGGTGGTAGTGGTGGTGGTAGTGGTGGTGGTAGTGGTGGTGGTGGTGGTGGTGGTGGTAGTGGTGGTGGTAGTGGTGGTGGTAGTGGTGGTGGTGGTGGTAGTGGTGGTGGTAGTGGTGGTGGTAGTGGTGGTGGTAGTGGTGGTGGTAGTGGTGGTGGTGGTGGTAGTGGTGGTGGTAGTGGTGGTGGTGGTGGTAGTGGTGGTGGTAGTGGTGGTGGTAGTGGTGGTGGTGGTGGTGGTGGTGGTGGTGGTGGTAGTGGTGGTGGTAGTGGTGGTGGTAGTGGTGGTGGTAGTGGTGGTGGTGGTGGTAGTGGTGGTGGTAGTGGTGGTGGTGGTGGTAGTGGTGGTGGTAGTGGTGGTGGTGGTGGTAGTGGTGGTGGTAGTGGTGGTGGTGGTGGTGGTGGTGGTGGTGGTGGTAGTGGTGGTGGTAGTGGTGGTGGTAGTGGTGGTGGTAGTGGTGGTGGTGGTGGTAGTGGTGGTGGTAGTGGTGGTGGTAGTGGTGGTGATTGTGGTGGTGGTAGTGGTTGTGGTGGTAGTGGGGGTTTTTGTGGTTGTGGTGGTAGTGGTGGTTGTTGTAGTGGTGGTTGTGGTGGTGGTAGTGGTTGTGGTGGTTCTGGTGGTGGTAGTGGTGGTTGTGGTGGTTGTTGTTGTTGTTGTTGTAGTTGTTGTGGTGGTTGTTGTGGTTGTGGTTGTTGTTGTGGTAGTGGTAGTAGTGGTGGTTGTTGTAGTTGTTGTGGTGGTAGTAGTGGTAGTGGTTGTTGTTGTTGTTGTGGTTGTTGTTGTTGTGGTAGTGGTTGTGGTAGTAGTGGTAGTAGTGGTAGTGGTTGTGGTAGTAGTGGTAGTAGTGGTAGTGGTGGTTGTTGTAGTTGTTGTTGTGGTGGTTGTTGTAGTTGTTGTTGTGGTGGTAGTTGTTGTGGTTGTATTTATAGTTGTTGTGGTGGTTGTTGTTGTTGTGGTGGTAGTGGTTGTGGTGGTTGTTGTTGTGGTGGTAGTGGTTGTGGTGGTTGTTGTTGTAGTGGTAGTGGTGGTTGTTGTAGTTGTTGTTGTGGTGGTAGTTGTTGTGGTTGTATTTATAGTTGTTGTGGTGGTTGTCGTGGTGGTGGTAGTTGTTGTTGTGGTAGTAGTGGTAGTGGTGGTTGTTGTTGTTGTTGTGGTGGTTGTTGTTGTGGTAGTAGTGGTAGTAGTGGTAGTAGTGGTAGTTGTTGTAGTGGTAGTTGTTGTTGTTGTTGTGGTAGTAGTGGTAGTAGTGGTAGTTGTTGTTGTGGTTGTAGTGGTTGTGGTACCTTCCGCCGGTGCTCGCCGTAGTTGGTCTCATCCCAGCGCTGCTGCAGCAGGCGACTGCTGGAGGGCAGCAGAGACTGGTGGGAGTGGTGCAAACAACCACCACAACAACAACAACAACCACCACAACAACAACCACCACTACCACCACCACGACTACCACCACAACAACCACCACCACGACTACCACCACCAACCACTACCACCACAACTACCACCACCACTACCACCACTACCACCGTCACAACAACAAACCGCCAACGTCTCCGCGAACCGCCACCGACTGGGACAGCGGCAGCGCCTCCTGAGAGCGAGGACGGAGGGGGGGGGGGGTGGAGGGGGGGGGAGAGGGGGGGACGGGGGGGGAGGGGGGGACGGGGGGGGGAGGGGGAGGAAGGGAGGAGGGGAGGAGGGGGGGGGAGAGGGGGGGGGAGAGGGGGGGACGGGGGGGGAGAGGGGGGGGGAGAGGGAGGAAGGGAGGAGGGGAGGAGGGGGGGGGAGAGGGGGGGGGAGAGGGGGGGACGGGGGGGGAGTGGGGGGGGGAGAGGGGGGGTGGAGAGGGAGGAAGGGAGGAGGGGAGGAGGGGGGGGGAGAGGGGGGGGGAGAGGGGGGGGTGGGTGGAGAGGGGAGGAGGGAGGGGGGGAAGGGCGGGGGGAGAGGGGGGGGAGGGGGAGAGGGGGGAGGGAGAGGGGGAGGAGAGGGAGAGGGGGGGAGAGGGGGGGATGGGGGGGGGGGAGAGGGGGGGGAGGGGGGAGAGGGGGGGGGAGAGGGAGAGGGGGGGGGAGAGGGGGTGGGAGGGGGAGAGGGTGGAGAGGGGGGGAGAGGGGAGGACGGGGGGGGAGAGAGGGGGGGGGGAGAGGGGGGAGGGAGAGGGGGAGGAGAGGGAGAGGGGGGGAGAGGGGGTGGGAGGGGGAGAGGGTGGAGAGGGGGGGAGAGGGGGGGACGGGGGGGGGAGAGAGAGGGGGGGGGGAGTTGAGAGGGTGGAGACGGGGGGAGAAATGAGGGAGAGGGGGGAGGGAGAGAGGGTAGAGGGGAGGGAGGGTAGAGGGGGGGGGAAGAGAGGGGAGAGAGGAGGGGGAGAGGGGGTAGAGGGGAGGGAGAAGGGGGGGGGAGTTGAGAGGGTGGAGATGGGAGAGCGAGGACGCAGAGGGGGGAGAGGGGAGAAAATAAAGAGAGAGGGGGGGGGAGGGGTGAGAGAGGAGAGAGGAGAGAGGGGGGGTTGAGAGGGTGGAGAGAGGGGAGTGAGAGGGGTGGGGAGAGAACTGAAGTGAGAGACTTGAGAATTGAGTGTAGAAGACTGGAGGGGGTGAGATGGAGAGAGTGGAGAGAGAGTGTTACAGCTGTAGGAGCTATGGAGCGAGAGTGGAGAGAGGTGAGGAATGTGAAGGGTGGAGGAGTTGCAGAGGGGCTCTCGAGGTAGGAGGAGAGTGAAGTGGGAGAGACGGGGGAGGTGGGGAGCGAGAGAGAGAGAGTGGCTGCCAGTGGAGAGAGGGAGGTGAGTAGTTTAAAAAAAATAGTGAGCGAGCGAGCGAGAGAGCGAGCGAGAGGTGGGGGTTTACATGAAGCAAAGTTATTATAAAAAAAAAATACGAAATGATGAACGAAGCAAAGTGCCGACTACACCGAGCATCTTCTCGATTCCTCTGATCGTGAGAAAAAAAAGAGAGAGGGGGGTAGATTTGTAAGCAACTTGTATTGCCGCCAGCAGCAGCAGCAGCACTGGAGGCGATTCCGATACGAAAAACACAAAGTCACCAGCAACACAAATCAAGTTCACGTATTAGGTACATAGCCCTGTGAGCCATTCGGCTCTTGAATCGGGTGCAACCGCAACAAACAAAAAACAAAAACATGAACAAAACATCTTAAAGTGACTCTGTGTGACTGAGTGCAAACAGAAAATCCAAGAAAAGACAGCAAAATATTGCAGAAAAAATCACCGTACACCAACGCTGTGTGCAAAACTCCCAGTGGGATGCAAGTCAAACAACAACAACAACCACAAGACAACTTAGATTAAGGCCATCAGTCTAAATAAACAATCGCTATAAATCCACACGCTGTGGCGCTTAATGCACCGCGCACAACACGAGAGAAAAGCCACGTGGTGGTGGTTGTTGTGGTGGTTGTGGTGGTTGTGGTGGTGGTGGAGGTGGTGGTGGTGGTTGGCAGTGGTGGTGGAGGTGGTGGAAGTGGTGGAGGTGGTGGTGGTGGTTGGCAGTTGTGGTGGTGGTGGTTGGCAGTTGTGGTGGTGGAAGTGGTGGAGGTGGTGGTGGTGGTTGGCAGTGGTGGTGGAGGTGGTGGAGGTGGTGGTGGAGGTGGTGGAGGTGGTGGTGGAGGTGATAGTTGTGGAGGTGGTGGTGGTGGTTGTGGTGGTGGTGGTTGTGGTGGTTGTGGTGGTGGTGGTGGTGGTGGAAGTGGTGGAGGTGGTGGTGGTGGTTGGCAGTGGTGGTGGAGGTGGTGGAAGTGGTGGAGGTGGTGGTGGTGGTTGGCAGTGGTGGTGGAGGTGGTGGTGGAGGTGGTGGAGGTGGTGGTGGAGGTGATAGTTGTGGAGGTGGTGGTGGTTGTGGTGGTGGTGGTTGTGGTGGTTGTGGTGGTGGTGGTGGTCATCGCGCATGCCACAGTGACGAGCGAGCGCTTCAGAAGGTGAACACCACGAGGGTGACGTCCACGCTGCTACAGAGAGGGGGGCTTGTCCGGCTCCTCAGCGTTTGAAGAAGACGCTCCTCACATCACCGACATGTGTGTGGCACATCACCAACATGCGTGTGGTACATCACCAACATGCGTGTGGTACATGGCGTGCTCCAGCCAGAGCCACGCCTTGAGCTCACCCACTCACTCACCCACTCACTCACTCACCCACTCACTCACTCACTCACCCACTCACTCACCCACTCACTCACTCACTCACCCACTCACTCACTCACTCACCCAGCCACTCACTCACCCACCCACTCACTCACCCACTCACTCACCCACTCACTCACTCTCCCACCCACCCACTCACCCACTCACCCACTCACTCACCCACTCACCCAGCCACTCACTCATCCACTCACTCAGCCACTCACCCACCCACATTGGAGTCTATGGGAGACTTTAACATTGGAGTCTATGGGAGACTATAACATTAGAGTCTATGGGAGACTTTAACATTGGAGTCTATGGGAGACTTTAACATTGGAGTCGATGGATAGAGACTTTAACATTGGAGTCTATGGGACACTTTAACATTGGAGTCTATGGGTAGAGACTGTAACATTGGAGTCTATGGGAGACTTTAACATTGGAGTCTATGGGAGACTTTAACATTGAAGTCTATGGGAGACTTTAACATTGGAGTCTATGGGAGACTTTAACATTGAAGTCTATGGGAGACTTTAACATTGGAGTCTATGAGAGACTTTAACATTGAAGTCTATGGGAGACTTTAACATTGAAGTCTATGGGAGACTTTAACATTGGAGTCTATGGGAGACTTTAACATTGGAGTCTATGAGAGACTTTCACATTGGAGTCTATGGGAGACTTTAACATTGGAGTCTATGGGTAGAGACTTTAACATTGGAGTCTATGGGAGACTTTAACATTGGAGTCTATGGGAGACTTTAACATTGGAGTCTATGGGACACTTTAATATTGGAGTCTATGGGAGACTTTAACATTGGAGTCTATGGGTAGAGACTTTAACATTGAAGTATATGGGAGACTTTAACATTGGAGTCTATGGGAGACTTTAACATTGGAGTCTATGGGTAGAGACTTTAACATTGAAGTATATGGGAGACTTTAACATTGGAGTCTATGGGTAGAGACTTTAACATTGGAGTCTATGGGTAGAGACTTCAACATTGAAGTATATGGGAGACTTTAACATTGGAGTCTATGGGTAGAGACTTTAACATTGGAGTCTATGGGTAGAGACTTCAACATTGAAGTCTATGGGAGACTTTCACATTGGAGTCTATTGGAGACTTTACCATTGGAGTCTATGGGTAGACACTTTAACATTGGAGTCTATGGGAGACTTTAAGTTTGGAGTCTGTGGCAGACACTTTAACATTGAAGTCTATGGGAGACTTTAACATTGAAGTCTATGGGAAACTTCAACAAACCTGTCAACCCCTTATCAGTACCGTACCTTATCACAGACCAATTCAGACCCTATTGGTCACCCCGTACCCCCTTATCAACCTCAACTTCCATCCCTCAAAGTCCCATTGCAATGGAGAAACACAAACAAATAGACACATTTTTTATGCCCCTATTGAAATTTCTGCATTGACCTGAAAACTCAAATCTCCCCGTCCATGAACCCGGGCTTTCAATGGGTCGACATTGTATTTAAAGAAGCAAATTTATAGAAATTATATTACATAGCTCACTCAGTCACTGTCGTAGACTGGTTGACATAGTCTACGAAAGATTAATTTTTCTTGATTTCACTGTCGCAAACTGGTCAATCACGTAATCAAAATCTGTTTTTTTTCCAAAGTTTCTCTTTCAACGCTAAGAAGAGCAACGCCGCTGAGACGATCTCGTCCCATTTTTAAGTTTTAGGTTGAGGTGTAGATTTGTGCAGTAGTTTCAGGCTCACCGCAATAAGTTATAATGTAACATATTCTTAGGGTTTTTTTCGGTAAAGTCACGTAGGTAAAACCATTAAAAAGTAAAATAAAATAATTTTTACTTGATACAGCTGTCGTGGCTGTGACGGTACCACCTGAAGACGGAAGCTTGTGTTGCCTCCGAAACGTCGTGATTTTTATTTTTTATTTTATTTTACTTTTTTATGTTTTTACCCACGTGACTTTACCGAAAAAACCTAAGGATATGAATCATTGCAGTCACGAAAGCTTCAAATCTAGAATTATAATGTAACGTTGTAAGCCTCATTTTGGCGCCCCTTTACCTTGGCACCCGGGGACATACGTGTAATAAAGCTCGTTGAGACGACTTCTGGAATCCGTCTTCTATTCAACTTATGTTACAGTACTTCACGCTGCTGATAGGCAGCGTGAGAGAGACAGATAGACAGAGAGGGACAGATAGACACAGGGAGACACACTGCCACGTGGCAACTCGGAGCCCCGCTCCCGCGTGGCCCCCTTCCTCCGTTCGTTCCCGTTCTGACCACGTGTCGTTCCTCTCCCCCCCTATTTAATACCCGGGTCACGTGGTACGTTTCAACCAATCCTCGTTAGCCTGCATCGAATCTTCCAGGCTCCCTCGTCAGCTCCGGGGACCACGCCCCTGACTCGTCTCCCCATTGGCTGAGGCCAAAGCCAGCAGAACCAATCCTTACAGCTGTCACCTTTCCATCACGTCAGGGCCACGCCCCCAGGCTTCCCCCCATTGGCTGTAAACCAGGACCGGCAGAGCCAATCACCATGACGAGTTGTGATACGTCAGTGAGCCGGATATATCCTCATATTACATATGTACCCCCCTGCCCCCCCCCCCCTAGCTGTGCCTCTGCGGCAACGAAGGGCACCGCAGAAAACGAAACGCGCGTGCATGCGGAGGGCGCGCAAGAGGGCCCATCTCACTCACCCACCCACTCACCCACTCACTCACTCACCCACTCACTCACCCACTCACTCATTCACCCACTCACTCAATCACCCACTCAATCACCCACTCACTCACCCACTCACTCACTCACCCACTCACTCACTCACTCACTCACCCACCCACTCACTCAATCACCCACTCACTCACCCACTCACTCACTCACCCACTCAATCACTCACCCACTCACCCATTCACTCACCCACTCACCCACTCAATCACCCACTCACTCACCCACTCACTCACCCACTCACCCACTCACTCACTCACCCACCCACCCACCCACCCACTCACTCGATCACTCACCCACTCACCCATTCACTCACCCACTCACCCACTCACTCACCCACTCACTCACCCACCCACTCACCCACCCACTCACCCACTCACCCACCCACTCACCCACTCACTCACTCACCCACCCACCCACCCACTCACTCACCCACTCACTCACTCACTCAATCACCCACTCACTCACCCACTCACTCACCCAACCACTCACCCACTCACTCATTCAATCACCCACTCACTCACCCACTCACTCACCCATTCACTCACTCACCCACTAACTCACTCACTCACCCACCCACCCACTCACTCACTCACCCACTCACTCACCCACTCACTCACTCAATCACCCACTCACTCACTCAATCACCCATCCACTCACTCACTCACCCACTCACTCACTCACTCACCCACTCACTCACTCACCCACTCACTCATTCACTCAATCACCCACTCACTCACCCATTCACTCACCCACCCACTCACTCATCCACTCACCCACTCACTCACTCACTCACCCACTCACTCACTCAATCACCCACTCACTCACCCACTCACTCACTCACCCACTCACTCACTCAATCACTCACCCACTCACCCATTCACTCACCCACTCACCCACTCAATCACCCACTCACTCACCCACTCACTCACTCACTCACTCACCCACCCACCCACTCACTCAATCACTCACCCACTCACCCATTCACTCACCCACTCACCCACTCACTCACCCACTCACTCACCCACCCACTCACTCACTCACCCACTCAGTCACCCACTCACCCACTCACCCACTCACTCACTCACTCACTCACTCACTCACCCACCCACCCACTCACTCACCCACTCACTCACTCAATCACCCACTCACTCACCCACTCACTCACCCAACCACTCACCCACTCACTCATTCAATCACCCACTCACTCACCCACTCACTCACCCATTCACTCACTCACCCACTAACTCACTCACTCACCCACCCACCCACTCACTCACCCACTCACTCACTCACTCAATCACCCACTCACTCACCCACTCACTCACCCAACCACTCACCCACTCACTCATTCAATCACCCACTCACTCACCCACTCACTCACCCATTCACTCACTCACCCACTAACTCACTCACTCACCCACCCACCCACTCACTCACCCACTCACTCACCCACTCACTCACTCAATCACCCACTCACTCACTCACTCAATCACCCATCCACTCACTCACTCACCCACTCACTCACTCACTCACCCACTCACTCACTCACCCACTCACTCACTCACCCACTCACTCACTCACTCACTCACTCACCCACCCACTCACTCACTCACTCACCCACTCACTCACTCACTCACCCACCCACCCACCCACTCACTCACCCACTCACTCACTCACCCATCTCCGCGGGCAACTCTCTAGTAGCGATGCTCCACCGACGTTCACGAGGCGATCTGAGATCTGGCAGGTACCGTGGCTTGGGTTTGAACCGGTGCCGGATGAAGCCAGGGGCAGGGCCGGTAGCATGTGTTGGTTTGAAGGGTCCTAAATAAAATAAAACACGTAACTCATCTCCTTGGTTCTTTCGGTAAAGTCACGTAGAAGGGAAATAATACAATAATAAAACATAATAAAATACAATTCTCACGACGTTTCGGCCACAACGCAAGTAGCCGTCCTCAGGTGAAGAACAGGTCTGTCGAGAAGACAGCGTCACATTCAGTCTCATTCAGACGCTGTCTTCTCGACAGACCTGGTCTTCACCTGAGGACGGCTGCTTGCGTTGTGGCCGAAACGTCGTGAGAATTATATTTTATTACGTTTAATATTTTATTATTTCCCTTCTACGTGACTTTACCGAAATAACCGAAAAGATGAATCCCTGCAGTCACGAAAGCTTTAAATCGAAACTAAACTATATTAGGGAGTTAAGTGTCTTGGTTTGCTATGACCAACTCTGCGTCTGCGTGTGGTTAAACCCAGGATTGATCGTAGGCAGGCCAGCCTGAATGTTTCTAACCGGCGAAGATGTTCCATTAGAGGGGTGGTCCACGTTGGACACCGCTGGTACCAGTCATCGGCAAGTCCACTCAGCTCCAAGTCCTCCTGCACCACATCACTCCATCTCTTCTCTAGCCCGTGCTGCGCCTGTTCAGCCCCCTCGATCCGGCCGAACAAAAGCTGTTTGGGCATGCGGTGGCTGGGCATGCGGGCTACATGACCCAGCCAACGCAACCTTGCCTGCCGGAGGAGCTCACCGATGGGACTTTGTCCAGATCTTTCAAGGATTTGTGAGCTCCTCACACAATCCAGCCTGCAGGTTAAACCCAGGATGGATCGTAGGCAGGCCAGCCTAAATGTTTATAACCGGCGAAGATGCTCCATTAGAGGGGTCCACGTTTCGCAAGCGTAGAGAAGGGAGGGAATGACCGTGGCCGAGAAGACCTGAAGCTTCGTGCGGAGCGACAGACCAGGTAGCTTCCACACAGCGTTACGCAACCGATGAAAAGATATTGCCGCTCGACTGATTCGGAGTGAGACCTCTGCTGATAAACTGGAGCCGGTCATGAGCACACTGCCCAGGTATGGGAAACTCTCCACTCTCTCCACAACTGCCCCATCACCGATTGGGAGTTGTGAGGGTGGAGTGTCCGATGGTACAAAATACCCAGGAAGGTGCTTCGTTTTGGTGGGGCTGATGGAGCATTGCACTAAGCTGGCGCCTTGCCGGAGCAGAGGGTTTCCCTCCAGACCCCCCCTGCCTTGCCAGAGCAGAGGGTTTCCCTCCAGACCGACCCGTGCCTTGCCAGAGCGGAGGGTTTCCCTCTACACCCCCCCCTGCCTTGCCGGAGCAGAGGGTTTCCCTCTAAACTCCCCCTGCCTTGCCGGAGCAGAGGGTTTCCCTCTAAACCCCCCTTGCCTTGCCAGAGCAGAGGGTTTCCCTCTACACCCCCCCTGCCTTGCCGGAGCAGAGGGTTTCCCTCTAAACTCCCCCTGCCTTGCCGGAGCAGAGGGTTTCCCTCTAAACCCCCCTTGACTTGCCAGAGCAGAGGGTTTCCCTCTAAACCCCCCTTGCCTTGCCGGAGCAGAGGGTTTCCCTCTAAACCCCCCATGCATTGCCAGAGCAGAGGTTTTCCCTCTACACCCTCCCTGCCTTGCCGGAGCAGAGGGTTTCTTTCCAAACCCCCCCTGCCTTGCCAGAGCAGAGGGTTTCCCTCCAGACTCCCCCCCCCCTTTGCCAGAGCAAAGGGTTTCCCTCCAGACCCCCCCCTCCCCTTGCCAGAGCAGAGGGTTTCCCTCCAGACCCCCTTGACTTGCCAGAGCAGAGGGTTTCCCTCCAGACCCCCCCTCCCCTTGCCAGAGCAGAGGGTTTCCCTCCAGATCGTTCTCCCAGATTACAGAACAGAGGGTTTCCCTCCAGATGCCCGCTGTCTTGCCAGAGCGGAGGGTTTCCCTCCAGTTCCTTCTCCCTTTAACAGAATAGAGGGTTTCCCTCCAGAACTCTCTGTCTTGTCAGAGCAGAGGGTTTCCCTCTAGACCCTCCCTACCTTACCAGAGCAGAGGGTTTCCCTCCAGATCTCCCCTTCCTTACCAGAGCGGAGGGTTTTCCTCCAGATCTCCCTGCCTTGCCAGAGCAGAGGGTTTCCCTCTAGATCTCCCTGCATTGCCAGAGCAGAGGGTTTCCCTCCAGATCTCCCTGCCTTGTCAGAGCAGAGGGTTTCCCTCCAGACCCTCCCTACCTTGCCAAAGCAGAGGGTTTCCCTCCAGATCTCTCTGTCTTGTCAGAGCAGAGGGTTTCCCTCCAAACCCTCCCTACCTTGCCAAAGCAGAGGGTTTCCCTCCAGACCCCCCTCCCCTTCCTTGCCAGAGCAGAGGGTTTCCCTCCAGACCCTCCCTACCTTTCCAGAGCAGAGGGTTTCCCTCCAGATCTCCCCTTCCTTACCAGAGCGGAGGGTTTTCCTCCAGATCTCCCTGCCTTGCCAGAGCAGAGGGTTTCCCTCCAGATCTCCCTGCCTTGCCAGAGCAGAGGGTTTCCCTCCAGATCTCCCTGCCTTGTCAGAACAGAGGGTTTCCTTCCAGATCTCCCTGCCGTGCCAAAGCAGAGGGTTTCCCTCCAGATTGTTCTCCCGGTTAACAGAACAGAGGGTTTCCCTCCAGATACCAGCTGCCTTGCCAGAGCGGAGGGTTTCCCTCCAGATCTCTCTCCCTTTAACAGAATAGAGGGTTTCCCTCCAGATCTCTCTGTCTTGTCAGAGCAGAGGGTTTCCCTCTACACCCTCCCTGCCTTGCCGGAGCAGAGGGTTTCTTTCCAAACCCCCCCTGCCTTGCCAGAGCAGAGGGTTTCCCTCCAGACTCCCCCCCCCCTTTGCCAGAGCAAAGGGTTTCCCTCCAGACCCCCCCCTCCCCTTGCCAGAGCAGAGGGTTTCCCTCCAGACCCCCTTGACTTGCCAGAGCAGAGGGTTTCCCTCCAGACCCCCCCCCCCCTCCCCTTGCCAGAGCAGAGGGTTTCCCTCCAGATCGTTCTCCCAGATTACAGAACAGAGGGTTTCCCTCCAGATGCCCGCTGTCTTGCCAGAGCGGAGGGTTTCCCTCCAGTTCCTTCTCCCTTTAACAGAATAGAGGGTTTCCCTCCAGATCTCTCTGTCTTGTCAGAGCAGAGGGTTTCCCTCTAGACCCTCCCTACCTTACCAGAGCAGAGGGTTTCCCTCCAGATCTCCCCTTCCTTACCAGAGCGGAGGGTTTTCCTCCAGATCTCAATGCCTTGCCAGAGCAGAGGGTTTCCCTCCAGATCTCCCTGCATTGCCAGAGCAGAGGGTTTCCCTCCAGATCTCCCTGCCTTGTCAGAGCAGAGGGTTTCCCTCCAGACCCTCCCTACCTTGCCAAAGCAGAGGGTTTCCCTCCAGATCTCTCTGTCTTGTCAGAGCAGAGGGTTTCCCTCCAAACCCTCCCTACCTTGCCAAAGCAGAGGGTTTCCCTCCAGACCCCCCTCCCCTTCCTTGCCAGAGCAGAGGGTTTCCCTCCAGACCCTCCCTACCTTTCCAGAGCAGAGGGTTTCCCTCCAGATCTCCCCTTCCTTACCAGAGCGGAGGGTTTTCCTCCAGATCTCCCTGCCTTGCCAGAGCAGAGGGTTTCCCTCCAGATCTCCCTGCCTTGCCAGAGCAGAGGGTTTCCCTCCAGATCTCCCTGCCTTGTCAGAACAGAGGGTTTCCTTCCAGATCTCCCTGCCTTGCCAAAGCAGAGGGTTTCCCTCCAGATTGTTCTCCCGGTTAACAGAACAGAGGGTTTCCCTCCAGATACCAGCTGCCTTGCCAGAGCGGAGGGTTTCCCTCCAGATCTCTCTCCCTTTAACAGAATAGAGGGTTTCCCTCCAGATCTCTCTGTCTTGTCAGAGCAGAGGGTTTCCCTCCAGACCCTCCCTACCTTACCAGAGCAGAGGGTTTCCCTCCAGATCTCCCCTTCCTTGCCAGAGCGGAGGGTTTTCCTCCAGACCCCCCTCCCCTTTTTTGCCAGAGCAGAGGGTTTCCCTCCAGATCTCCATGCCTTGTCAGAACAGAGAGTTTCCCTCCAGATCTCCCCTTCCTTGCCAGAGCGGAGAGTTTCCCTCTAGATCTCCCCTTTTTTCCCAGAGCAGAGGGTTTCCCTCCAAATCTCCCTGCCTTGCCAGAACAGAGGGTTTCCCTCCAGATCTCCCCTTCCTTGCCAGAGCGGAGAGTTTCCCTCCAGATCTCCCCTTTTTTGCCAGAGCAGAGGGTTTCCCTCCAAATCTCCCTGCTTTGTCAGAACAGAGGGTTTCCCTCCAGATCTCCCTGCCTTGTCAGAACAGAGGGTTTCCTTCCAGACCCCCCCCCTGCCTTGCCAAAGCAGAGGGTTTCCCTCCAGATTGTTCTCCCGGTTAACAGAAGAGAGGGTTTCCCTCCAGATACCAGCTGCTTTGCCAGAGCAGAGGGTTTCCCTCCAGATCGTTCTTCCTTTATCAGAACAGAGGGTTTCCCTCCAACCCCCCCTACCTTTCCAGAGCGGAGGGTTTCCCTCCAAACTCGCCCCTCCCTTGTCAGAGCGGAGGGTTTCCCTCCAAACTCCCCCATACCTTGCCAGAGCGGAGGGTTTCCCTCCAAACTCCCCCCTACCTTGTCAGAGTAGAGGGTTTACCTCCAGATCGATCTCACTTTAACAGAACAGAGGGTTTCCCTCCAGACCTCTCTGTCTTGCCAGAGTAGAGGGTTTACCTCCAGATCGTTCTCCCTTTGGGACCGTCCATAAATGACGTCACGCACCCAGGGGGGGGGGGGGGGTCAGACATTTGTGACGATGTGTGACGAGGGGTGGAGGGGGGGAGTGTTGAGAAATATGACGTCACATCAAAATGCGCAATTTTGTGACGTCATACTTGAACGGGGGGGGGGGGTCTCACTTTTTGTGACGCCGTGTAACGAGGGGGGGGGCGGGGTCAACAATCGTCCAAAATCACGTGACGTCATTTATGGACGGCCCCTTAAAGGGTTCTGCAGGAGATTTCCAATTGTTTCTCTCCGGCTTGTGACGAGACCACGGACGTAGCGAGAGGGTGAGCGAGAGGGTGAGCGAGAGGGTGAGCGAGAGGGTGAGCGAGAGGGTGAGCGAGAGGGTGAGCGAGAGGGTGAGCGAGAGGGTGAGCGAGAGGGTGAGCGAGAGGGTGAGCGAGAGGGTGAGCGAGAGGGTGAGCGAGAGGGTGAGCGAGAGGGTGAGCGAGAGGGTGAGCGAGAGGGTGAGCGAGAGGGTGAGCGAGAGGGTGAGCGAGAGGGTGAGCGAGAGGGTGAGCGAGAGGGTGAGCGAGAGGGTGAGCGAGAGGGTGAGCGAGAGGGTGAGCGAGAGGGTGAGCGAGAGGGTGAGCGAGAGGGTGAGCGAGAGGGTGAGCGAGAGGGTGAGCGAGAGGGTGAGCGAGAGGGTGAGCGAGAGGGTGAGCGAGAGGGTGAGCGAGAGGGTGAGCGAGAGGGTGAGCGAGAGGGTGAGCGAGAGGGTGAGCGAGAGGGTGAGCGAGAGGGTGAGCGAGAGGGTGAGCGAGAGGGTGAGCGAGAGGGTGAGCGAGAGGGTGAGCGAGAGGGTGAGCGAGAGGGTGAGCGAGAGGGTGAGCGAGAGGGTGAGCGAGAGGGTGAGCGAGAGGGTGAGCGAGAGGGTGAGCGAGAGGGTGAGCGAGAGGGTGAGCGAGAGGGTGAGCGAGAGGGTGAGCGAGAGGGTGAGCGAGAGGGTGAGCGAGAGGGTGAGCGAGAGGGTGAGCGAGAGGGTGAGCGAGAGGGTGAGCGAGAGGGTGAGCGAGAGGGTGAGCGAGAGGGTGAGCGAGAGGGTGAGCGAGAGGGTGAGCGAGAGGGTGAGCGAGAGGGTGAGCGAGAGGGTGAGCGAGAGGGTGAGCGAGAGGGTGAGCGAGAGGGTGAGCGAGAGGGTGAGCGAGAGGGTGAGCGAGAGGGTGAGCGAGAGGGTGAGCGAGAGGGTGAGCGAGAGGGTGAGCGAGAGGGTGAGCGAGAGGGTGAGCGAGAGGGTGAGCGAGAGGGTGAGCGAGAGGGTGAGCGAGAGGGTGAGCGAGAGGGTGAGCGAGAGGGTGAGCGAGAGGGTGAGCGAGAGGGTGAGCGAGAGGGTGAGCGAGAGGGTGAGCGAGAGGGTGAGCGAGAGGGTGAGCGAGAGGGTGAGCGAGAGGGTGAGCGAGAGGGTGAGCGAGAGGGTGAGCGAGAGGGTGAGCGAGAGGGTGAGCGAGAGGGTGAGCGAGAGGGTGAGCGAGAGGGTGAGCGAGAGGGTGAGCGAGAGGGTGAGCGAGAGGGTGAGCGAGAGGGTGAGCGAGAGGGTGAGCGAGAGGGTGAGCGAGAGGGTGAGCGAGAGGGTGAGCGAGAGGGTGAGCGAGAGGGTGAGCGAGAGGGTGAGCGAGAGGGTGAGCGAGAGGGTGAGCGAGAGGGTGAGCGAGAGGGTGAGCGAGAGGGTGAGCGAGAGGGTGAGCGAGAGGGTGAGCGAGAGGGTGAGCGAGAGGGTGAGCGAGAGGGTGAGCGAGAGGGTGAGCGAGAGGGTGAGCGAGAGGGTGAGCGAGAGGGTGAGCGAGAGGGTGAGCGAGAGGGTGAGCGAGAGGGTGAGCGAGAGGGTGAGCGAGAGGGTGAGCGAGAGGGTGAGCGAGAGGGTGAGCGAGAGGGTGAGCGAGAGGGTGAGCGAGAGGTGGATGTTTACATGAAGCAAAGTTGAAACATTATAATTCTAGATTTGAAGCTTTCGTGACTGCAAGGATTCATATGCTTAGGTTTTTTCGGTAAAGTCACCATGTAGGTAAAACATTAAAAAAGTAAAATAAAATAAAAATAAAATAGTAAAATAAAATAAAAATAAAATAGTAAAATATTAAAACGTCGTGATTTTTATTTTATTTTACTTTTTTAATGTTTTGCCTACGAGACTTTACGGAAAAAAAACCTAAGAATTTGAAAATTTTTAATTAATAAAAACTAAATGATGAACGATGCAAAGTGCCGACTACACCGAGCATCTTGTTGTTTCCACTGATCGTAAAAAAAAAGACCACGGACGTAACAAATACTGCCCATCTTCTTGGTTCTTTCGGTAAAGTCACGTAGAATGGAAATAATAAAATAATAAAAATAAAACATAATAAAATAATTCTCACGACGTTTCGGCCACAACGCAAGCAGCCGTCGTCAGGTGAAGAACAGGTCTGTCGGAAAGACAGCGTCTGAATGAATTCCGACAGACCTGTTCATTCAGACGCTGTCTTTCCGACAGACCTGTTCATTCAGACGTTGTCTTTCCGACAGACCTGTTCATTCAGACGCTGTCTTTCCGACAGACCTGTTCATTCAGACGTTGTCTTTCCGACAGACCTGTTCATTCAGACGCTGTCTTCTCGATAGACCTGTTCTTCACCTGAGGACGGCTGCTTGCGTTGTGGCCGAAACGTCGTGAGAATTGTATTTTATTATGTTTTATTTTTATTATTTTATTATTTCCCTTCTACGTGACTTTACCGAAAGAACCAAGAAGATGAATCCCTGCAGTCACGAAAGCTTGAAATCGAAAAAATTAACCCGTAAAAACAAAGTTTTTCACTATAAATCCTTTATATCCGTGGAATCGGGGCGGCTAGAGTCCTCTCGTCCTCTGGCTTGAGATGGCTGCCACCTATGGGTCAGATGATTGTCTGGCAGCATTAAACAATTGGTAATTAAATATTTAATTTTTTTCCCTAAACAGTGTAAAATTTTGGAAAACATTTTTCACGAGAATGCATTGTCACGCACAACGAGTCTGTGTGCAAAATGTCAGCTCGATTGGATCACGGGAAGTGGGTTAAAAAACGACCGAAAGATTTGCACGGTCCTAAGCAAGCAAGCAAGCGAACTTAATATAAAGGATTTAAAAATACTGCCCAACTGGCGGTTTGCGTTCGTGTGATAGCTGCAGAATTTGACAAGCGAGATGATCCGCTGTGACTTGAAGCCACCACGCATGGCACTGCAGGAGAGGTGAGAGACTTGAGGAGAGGTTTCTCCCCTTTTGTTCTGGCAACTAAACAGCTGCGTTAAGTTGTTAAAACACCCAAACTGAAACCTTTTTACGAGGAATCGTGTCACTGCGTTAACCACAATATTTGTGGTTAGAATGCAAACAAAAAAACACACTTACTGTTAGTAGCTCAGCTTATTGGAGAGTACATTTAGTATACTGATGATACTATGTAGTTTATACTTTAGTTTTTTACGTGCTGGTTTAGTTACTGCAGCTACATACTATTAACATTCCTTCCCTTTATTAATGCTACCCCCTATCCTCTCCCTTTGATACTGCTTATCCTGCATAATGCACGGGCATGAGTAGCACTAATCACACACCTGCATTTCCCATATCCCCTCCCTTTGATGCTGCTTATCCTGCATAATGCACGGGCATGAGTAGCACTAATCACACACCTGCATTTCCCATATCCCCTCCCTTTGATGCTGCTTATCCTGCATAATGCACGGGCATGAGTAGCACTAATCACACACCTGCATTTCCCATATCCCCTCCCTGTGATGCTGCTAATCCTGCATAATGCACGGGCATAAGTAGCACTAATCACACACCTGCATTTCCCATATCCCCTCCCTTTGATGCTGCTTATCCTGCATAATGCACGGGCATGAGTAGCACTAATCACACACCTGCATTTCCCATATCCCCTCCCTTTGATGCTGCTAATCCTGCATAATGCACGGGCATAAGTAGCACTAATCACACACCTGCATTTCCCATATCCCCTCCCTTTGATACTGCTTATCCTGCATAATGCACGGGCATGAGTAGCACTAATCACACACCTGCATTTCCCATATCCCCATCCTTTGATGCTGCTAATCCTGCATAATGCACGGGCATGAGTAGCACTAATCACACACCTGCATTTCCCATATCCCCTCCCTTTGATGCTGCTAATCCTGCATAATGCACGGGCATAAGTAGCACTAATCACACACCTGCATTTCCCATATCCCCTCCCTTTGATACTGCTTATCCTGCATAATGCACGGGCATGAGTAGCACTAATCACACACCTGCATTTCCCATATCCCCTCCCTTTGATACTGCTTATCCTGCATAATGCACGGGCATGAGTAGCACTAATCACACACCTGCATTTCCCATATCCTCTCCCTTTGATGCTGCTTATCCTGCATAATGCACGGGCATGAGTAGCACTAATCACACACCTGCATTTCCCATATCCCCTCCCTTTGATGCTGCTAATCCTGCATAATGCACGGGCATGAGTAGCACTAATCACACACCTGCATTTCCCATATCCCCTCCCTTTGATGCTGCTAATCCTGCATGATGCACGGGCATGAGTAGCGCTAATCACACACCTGCATTTCCCATATCCCCATCCTTTGATGCTGCTAATCCTGCATAATGCACGGGCATGAGTAGCGCTAATCACACACCTGCATTTCCCATATCCCCATCCTTTGATGCTGCTAATCCTGCATAATGCACGGGCATGAGTAGCACTAATCACACACCTGCATTTCCCATATCCCCATCCTTTGATGCTGCTAATCCTGCATAATGCACGGGCATAAGTAGCACTAATCACACACCTGCATTTCCCATATCCCCTCCCTTTGATACTGCTTATCCTGCATAATGCACGGGCATGAGTAGCACTAATCACACACCTGCATTTCCCATATCCCCTCCCTTTGATACTGCTAATCCTGCATAATGCACGGGCATGAGTAGCACTAATCACACACCTGCATTTCCCATATCCCCTCCCTTTGATGCAGCTAATCCTGCATAATGCACGGGCATAAGTAGCACTAATCACACACCTGCATTTCCCATATCCCCTCCCTTTGATGCTGCTAATCCTGCATAATGCACGGCCATAAGTAGCACTAATCACACACCTGCATTTCCCATATCCCCTCCCTTTGATGCTGCTAATCCTGCATAATGCACGGGCATGAGTAGCACTAATCACACACCTGCATTTCCCATATCCCCTCCCTTTGATGCTGCTAATCCTGCATAATGCACGGGCATAATATGACTTTGAAACCCCCCGCCCACCTCCTACGCATTTCACAAGTAGTGACTAAATTTCATTTAATGCTTTCGTGACTGCAGGGATTCATCTTCTTGGTTCTTTCGGTAAAGTCACGTATTTTATTACTTCCCTTCTACGTGACTTTACCGAAAGAACCAAGAAAGAGTAGTGACTAATCCCATATCTGCATTTCCCATAAATATGCTAAATTTCTCTTGATATGCAAATTCCTTTGTCAAGGCGCTCTTCCCCCTCCAACCCAGCTTAAATATACGCTGCCAAGCCTGGTGGTGTTTCATTCAGACGCTGTCTTCTCGACAGACCTGTTCTTCACCTGAGGACGGCTGCTTGCGTTGTGGCCGAAACCTCGTGAGAATTGTATTTTATTATGTTTTATTTTTATTATTTTATTATTTCCCTTCTACGTGATGACTTTACCGAAAGAACGAAGAAGAAAAAAACACACTCTGATAACACTGGTCTACAAAAAATAACATTTTTTTCTGGCCTGGACTTTTGCAGCTGTTTTAGACTAATTTCAGGGTTGCTCATCATCATCATCAACATCACGTGGACATTTATAGCCGCCACATGCTCTGACCCGCATGTCTATAATTGCGTCGTGACACCAGACGAAACGGAACTATGAACTCATAATAGACGTTTCCTCTTTTTTCTGGCGACAATACGGCCGAGTTCAAATGTTCAAACACCAAACTGCAACCTTTGTACGAGGAATCGCGTCAGAATGCAAACAAAAAACACGTTCTTTGGATTTCGATGTAAAGCTTTGGTGACTGCAGGGATTCGCATTCTTGGTTCTTTCGGTAAAGTCGTCACGTAGAAGGGAAATAATTAAATTAAACATAATAAAAATGACGTCTCGATTGCAACACAAGCAATCGTCATCAGGTGTGAAAGCCACAGCTAGAAGGTTCTTGCTGTGGTTGTCACACCTGATGACGATTGCTTGTGTTGCAATCAAAACGTCATTTTTATTACGTTTTATTTTTAGTATTTCATTATTTGCCTTCTACGTGACGACTTTACCGAAAGAACCAAAGAGTGTGGACTCATGCAGTCACGAATAGCTTCAAATCGAGATTTTAAAACACACTCTGATAATTCACTGGTCAACAAAAAAAAAATCATTTCTTTCTGGCCTGGACTTTTGCAGCTGTTCTAGTCTAATTTCAGGGCGCCGATTCCAAATCTGATCTCAGATTTGCTCTATCACATCTCATTTTTATGCCATCGGCATACCCCATTTTCATTGCTTTTACCCGAAATTAACTCCGTCACTTATGATTGCAAGTTGTTGCGAGTCAGTGACTGCTTTAGTGTTAAAATGTGGTGCTGTATTTTTAGGATAGTGTGTTTATAATATCATTTCATGTAGATATCCACATTTATTTAATATTTTTCTTCAGCAGTTTTTATTGAAAATGCAATGTTTGATATCTCAAAAACCTGATGTGATAGACAGAAACTGATTTGGAATCAGCACCCCAAAATTACCTTATACAACCGTTGGAATACCTTATGCCAGAAAAAGTGTGTTGACCAATGTAATATCTGTGGCATTGTCTTTGCAACTGATTGGTCCATACCAAAGACGTATTTATTTCAGCTGTTCAACTTTTGGCGTCCTCTGGTCCAGCACAGTTTGAGAAGAGGCTCAAAAGAAAGCCGTTTTTCGTGATCAAACACTAACAACATTTACACCTCGATTTGAAGCTTTCGTGACTGCAAGGATTCATAGTTTTTTTACCTACGCGACTTTACCGAAAAAACCCTAAGAATATGAACATTTAAGCCACTTTACATAACGGATTATTGATTCTGCTACTCGCACAAGTGACAATGTGATCAATCAAATCAACGTGACCACCGTGATCAATAGGAGGCAAGGTGATCAACGTGATCAAACACAGAGAAGATTTACACCACTCTACATGACGGATTATTGATCCTGCTATCCACACAAGTGACAAGGTGATCGATACGTTTCTTGTGATCAACATGTTCAACGTGATCAATACAATGCAAGTTGATCAACGTGATCAAACACAGAGAACATTTACACCAAATTTCGATTTAAAGCTTTCGTGACTGCAGGGATTCATCTTCTTGGTTCTTTCGGTAAAGTCACGTAGAAGGGAAGTAATAAAATAATACAAATAAAACATAATAAAAACAGGACCCTGCGGGGTGGGCTGGTAGGAATAATACTCAGTACCGGCACAGGGATATCGACCGGGTATAGAGGAGTTAAAGAAAAAATTACTGTATTCTAGTGTAACGTTAATTAAAAGTGTTTGTTTTGACAAGAAACGCTGTGAGATTTAAAGACCCCCCAACACCACCCTCAACACCACCCCTCCCACCAGCCCTCACCACCAGCCCACAACCCCCCACCACCACCCAACCCCACCACCACCACCCCACCACCCCCCACCACCACCTTCTGCACTAGGCCTCGCGAAGCCTGCCGCACTAGGCCTCGCGAAGCCTGCCGCACTAGGCCTCGCGAAGCCTTCTCTGCAGTAGGCTTAGCGAAGCCTTCTGCACTAGGCCTCGCGAAGCCTCTGCAGTAGGCCTCGCGAAGCCGTGCTTTTCGTGCACAAATAAGGCGATTAAATGTATCTCGTCTCTGTGTTAATAAGCCTCCCGCACTAGGCCTCGCGAAGCCTGCCGCACTAGGCCTCGCGAAGCCTTCTCTGCAGTAGACTTAGCGAAGCCTTCTGCACTAGGCCTCGCGAAGCCTCTGCAGTAGGCCTCGCGAAGCCGCGCTTTTCGTGCACAAATAAGGCGATTAAATGTATCTCGTCTCTGTGTTAATAAGCCTCCCGCACTAGGCCTCGCGAAGCCTGCCGCACTAGGCCTCGCGAAGCCTTCTCTGCAGTAGACTTAGCGAAGCCTTCTGCACTAGGCCTCGCAAAGCCTCTGCAGTAGGCCTCGCGAAGCCGCGCTTTTCGTGCACAAATAAGGCGATTAAATGTATCTCGTCTCTGTGTTAATAAGCCTGCCGCACTAAGCCTCGCGAAGCCTGCCGCACTAGGCCTCGCGAAGCCTGCTGCACTAGGCCTCGCGAAGCCTTCTCTGCAGTAGACTTAGCGAAGCCTTCTGCACTAGGCCTCGCGAAGCCTCTGCAGTAGGCCTCGCGAAGCCGCGCTTTTCGTGCACAAATAAGGCGATTAAATGTATCTCGTCTCTGTGTTAATAAGCCTGCCGCACTAGGCCTCGCGAAGCCTGCCGCACTAGGCCTCGCGAAGCCTGCTGCACTAGGCCTCGCGAAGCCTCTGCAGTAGACTTAGCGAAGCCTTCTGCACTAGGCCTCGCAAAGCCTCTGCAGGAGGCCTCGCGAAGCCGCGCTTTTCGTGCACAAATAAGGCGATTAAATGTATCTCGTCTCTGTGTTAATAAGCCTGCCGCACTAGGCCTCGCGAAGCCTGCCGCACTAGGCCTCGCGAAGCCTCTGCAGTAGACTTAGTGAAGCCTTCTGCACTAGGCCTCGCGAAGCCTCTGCAGTAGGCCTCGCGAAGCCGTGCTTTTCGTGCACAAATAAGGCGATTAAATGTATCTCGTCTCTGTGTTAATAAGCCTGCCGCACTAAGCCTCGCGAAGCCTGCCGCACTAGGACTCACGAAGCCTGCTGCACTAGGTCTCGCGAAGCCTTCTCTGCAGTAGACTTAGCGAAGCCTTCTGCACTAGGCCTCGCGAAGCCTCTGCAGTAGGCCTCGCGAAGCCGCGCTTTTCGTGCACAAATAAGGCGATTAAATGTATCTCGTCTCTGTGTTAATAAGCCTGCCGCACTAGGCCTCGCGAAGCCTGCCGCACTAGGCCTCGCGAAGCCTGCTGCACTAGGCCTCGCGAAGCCTCTGCAGTAGACTTAGTGAAGCCTTCTGCACTAGGCCTCGCGAAGCCTCTGCAGTAGGCCTCGCGAAGCCGTGCTTTTCGTGCACAAATAAGGCGAATAAATGTATCTCGTCTCTGTGTTAATAAGCCTCCCGCACTAGGCCTCGCGAAGCCTGCCGCACTAGGCCTCGCGAAGCCTACTGCACTAGGCCTCACGAAGCCTTCTCTGCAGTAGACTTAGCGAAGCCTTCTGCACTAGGCCTCGCGAAGCCTCTGCAGTAGGCCTCGCGAAGCCGCGCTTTTCGTGCACAAATAAGGCGATTAAATGTATCTCGTCTCTGTGTTAATAAGCCTCCCGCACTAGGCCTCGCGAAGCCTGCCGCACTAGGCCTCGCGAAGCCTTCTCTGCAGTAGACTTAGCGAAGCCTTCTGCACTAGGCCTCGCGAAGCCTCTGCAGTAGGCCTCGCGAAGCCGCGCTTTTCGTGCACAAATAAGGCGATTAAATGTATCTCGTCTCTGTGTTAATAAGCCTGCCGCACTAAGCCTCGCGAAGCCTGCCGCACTAGGCCTCGCGAAGCCTGCTGCACTAGGCCTCGCGAAGCCTTCTCTGCAGTAGACTTAGCGAAGCCTTCTGCACTAGGCCTCGCAAAGCCTCTGCAGGAGGCCTCGCGAAGCCGCGCTTTTCGTGCACAAATAAGGCGATTAAATGTATCTCGTCTCTGTGTTAATAAGCCTGCCGCACTAGGCCTCGCGAAGCCTGCCGCACTAGGCCTCGCGAAGCCTGCTGCAGTAGACTTAGTGAAGCCTTCTGCACTAGGCCTCGCGAAGCCTCTGCAGTAGGCCTCGCGAAGCCGTGCTTTTCGTGCACAAATAAGGCGATTAAATGTATCTCGTCTCTGTGTTAATAAGCCTCCCGCACTAGGCCTCGCGAAGCCTGCCGCACTAGGCCTCGCGAAGCCTTTTCTGCAGTAGACTTAGTGAAGCCTTCTGCACTAGGCCTCGCGAAGCCTCTGCAGTAGGCCTCGCGAAGCCGCGCTTTTCGTGCACAAATAAGGCGATTAAATGTATCTCGTCTCTGTGTTAATAAGCCTGCCGCACTAGGCCTCGCGAAGCCTGCCGCACTAGGCCTCGCGAAGCCTGCTGCACTAGGCCTCGCGAAGCCTCTGCAGTAGACTTAGTGAAGCCTTCTGCACTAGGCCTCGCCAAGCCTCTGCAGTAGGCCTCGCGAAGCCGTGCTTTTCGTGCACAAATAAGGCGAATAAATGTATCTCGTCTCTGTGTTAATAAGCCTGCCGCACTAAGCCTCGCGAAGCCTGCCGCACTAGGCCTCACGAAGCCTGCTGCACTAGGCCTCGCGAAGCCTTCTCTGCAGTAGACTTAGCGAAGCCTTCTGCACTAGGCCTCGCGAAGCCTCTGCAGTAGGCCTCGCGAAGCCGCGCTTTTCGTGCACAAATAAGGCGATTAAATGTATCTCGTCTCTGTGTTAATAAGCCTGCCGCACTAGGCCTCGCGAAGCCTGCCGCACTAGGCCTCGCGAAGCCTGCTGCACTAGGCCTCGCGAAGCCTCTGCAGTAGACTTAGTGAAGCCTTCTGCACTAGGCCTCGCGAAGCCTCTGCAGTAGGCCTCGCGAAGCCGTGCTTTTCGTGCACAAATAAGGCGAATAAATGTATCTCGTCTCTGTGTTAATAAGCCTCCCGCACTAGGACTCGCGAAGCCTGCCGCACTAGGCCTCGCGAAGCCTACTGCACTAGGCCTCACGAAGCCTTCTCTGCAGTAGACTTAGCGAAGCCTTCTGCACTAGGCCTCGCGAAGCCTCTGCAGTAGGCCTCGCGAAGCCGCGCTTTTCGTGCACAAATAAGGCGATTAAATGTATCTCGTCTCTGTGTTAATAAGCCTCCCGCACTAGGCCTCGCGAAGCCTGCCGCACTAGGCCTCGCGAAGCCTTCTCTGCAGTAGACTTAGCGAAGCCTTCTGCACTAGGCCTCGCGAAGCCTCTGCAGTAGGCCTCGCGAAGCCGCGCTTTTCGTGCACAAATAAGGCGATTAAATGTATCTCGTCTCTGTGTTAATAAGCCTGCCGCACTAAGCCTCGCGAAGCCTGCCGCACTAGGCCTCGCGAAGCCTGCTGCACTAGGCCTCGCGAAGCCTTCTCTGCAGTAGACTTAGCGAAGCCTTCTGCACTAGGCCTCGCGAAGCCTCTGCAGTAGGCCTCGCGAAGCCGCGCTTTTCGTGCACAAATAAGGCGATTAAATGTATCTCGTCTCTGTGTTAATAAGCCTGCCGCACTAGGCCTCGCGAAGCCTGCCGCACTAGGCCTCGCGAAGCCTGCTGCACTAGGCCTCGCGAAGCCTCTGCAGTAGACTTAGCGAAGCCTTCTGCACTAGGCCTCGCAAAGCCTCTGCAGGAGGCCTCGCGAAGCCGCGCTTTTCGTGCACAAATAAGGCGATTAAATGTATCTCGTCTCTGTGTTAATAAGCCTGCCGCACTAGACCTCGCGAAGCCTGCCGCACTAGGCCTCGCGAAGCCTGCTGCACTAGGCCTCGCGAAGCCTCTGCAGTAGACTTAGTGAAGCTTTCTGCACTAGGCCTCGCGAAGCCTCTGCAGTAGGCCTCGCGAAGCCGCGCTTTTCGTGCACAAATAAGGCGATTAAATGTATCTCGTCTCTGTGTTAATAAGCCTGCCGCACTAAGCCTCGCGAAGCCTGCCGCACTAGGCCTCACGAAGCCTGCTGCACTAGGCCTCGCGAAGCCTTCTCTGCAGTAGACTTAGCGAAGCCTTCTGCACTAGGCCTCGCGAAGCCTCTGCAGTAGGCCTCGCGAAGCCGCGCTTTTCGTGCACAAATAAGGCGATTAAATGTATCTCGTCTCTGTGTTAATAAGCCTGCCGCACTAGGCCTCGCGAAGCCTGCCGCACTAGGCCTCGCGAAGCCTGCTGCACTAGGCCTCGCGAAGCCTCTGCAGTAGACTTAGTAAAGCCTTCTGCACTAGGCCTCGCGAAGCCTCTGCAGTAGGCCTCGCGAAGCCGCGCTTTTCGTGCACAAATAAGGCGATTAAATGTATCTCGTCTCTGTGTTAATAAGCCTCCCGCACTAGGCCTCGCGAAGCCTGCCGCACTAGGCCTCGCGAAGCCTTCTCTGCAGTAGACTTAGCGAAGCCTTCTGCACTAGGCCTCGCGAAGCCTCTGCAGTAGGCCTCGCGAAGCCGCGCTTTTCGTGCACAAATAAGGCGATTAAATGTATCTCGTCTCTGTGTTAATAAGCCTGCCGCACTAAGCCTCGCGAAGCCTGCCGCACTAGGCCTCGCGAAGCCTGCTGCACTAGGCCTCGCGAAGCCTTCTCTGCAGTAGACTTAGCGAAGCCTTCTGCACTAGGCCTCGCGAAGCCTCTGCAGTAGGCCTCGCGAAGCCGCGCTTTTCGTGCACAAATAAGGCGATTAAATGTATCTCGTCTCTGTGTTAATAAGCCTGCCGCACTAGGCCTCGCGAAGCCTGCCGCACTAGGCCTCGCGAAGCCTGCTGCACTAGGCCTCGCGAAGCCTCTGCAGTAGACTTAGCGAAGCCTTCTGCACTAGGCCTCGCAAAGCCTCTGCAGGAGGCCTCGCGAAGCCGCGCTTTTCGTGCACAAATAAGGCGATTAAATGTATCTCGTCTCTGTGTTAATAAGCCTGCCGCACTAGGCCTCGCGAAGCCTGCCGCACTAGGCCTCGCGAAGCCTGCTGCAGTAGACTTAGTGAAGCCTTCTGCACTAGGCCTCGCGAAGCCTCTGCAGTAGGCCTCGCGAAGCCGCGCTTTTCGTGCACAAATAAGGCGATTAAATGTATCTCGTCTCTGTGTTAATAAGCCTCCCGCACTAGGCCTCGCGAAGCCTGCCGCACTAGGCCTCGCAAAGCCTTCTCTGCAGTAGACTTAGTGAAGCCTTCTGCACTAGGCCTCGCGAAGCCTCTGCAGTAGGCCTCGCGAAGCCGCGCTTTTCGTGCACAAATAAGGCGATTAAATGTATCTCGTCTCTGTGTTAATAAGCCTGCCGCACTAGGCCTCGCGAAGCCTGCCGCACTAGGCCTCGCGAAGCCTGCTGCACTAGGCCTCGCGAAGCCTCTGCAGTAGACTTAGTGAAGCCTTCTGCACTAGGCCTCGCGAAGCCTCTGCGGTAGGCCTCGCGAAGCCGCGCTTTTCGTGCACAAATAAGGCGATTAAATGTATCTCGTCTCTGTGTTAATAAGCCTCCCGCACTAGGCCTCGCGAAGCCTGCCGCACTAGGCCTCGCGAAGCCTACTGCACTAGGCCTCACGAAGCCTTCTCTGCAGTAGACTTAGCGAAGCCTTCTGCACTAGGCCTCGCGAAGCCTCTGCAGTAGGCCTCGCGAAGCCGCGCTTTTCGTGCACAAATAAGGCGATTAAATGTATCTCGTCTCTGTGTTAATAAGCCTGCCGCACTAGGCCTCGCGAAGCCTGCCGCACTAGGCCTCGCGAAGCCTGCTGCAGTAGACTTAGTGAAGCCTTCTGCACTAGGCCTCGCGAAGCCTCTGCAGTAGGCCTCGCGAAGCCGCGCTTTTCGTGCACAAATAAGGCGATTAAATGTATCTCGTCTCTGTGTTAATAAGCCTCCCGCACTAGGCCTCGCGAAGCCTGCCGCACTAGGCCTCGCAAAGCCTTCTCTGCAGTAGACTTAGTGAAGCCTTCTGCACTAGGCCTCGCGAAGCCTCTGCAGTAGGCCTCGCGAAGCCGCGCTTTTCGTGCACAAATAAGGCGATTAAATGTATCTCGTCTCTGTGTTAATAAGCCTGCCGCACTAGGCCTCGCGAAGCCTGCCGCACTAGGCCTCGCGAAGCCTGCTGCACTAGGCCTCGCGAAGCCTCTGCAGTAGACTTAGTGAAGCCTTCTGCACTAGGCCTCGCGAAGCCTCTGCGGTAGGCCTCGCGAAGCCGCGCTTTTCGTGCACAAATAAGGCGATTAAATGTATCTCGTCTCTGTGTTAATAAGCCTCCCGCACTAGGCCTCGCGAAGCCTGCCGCACTAGGCCTCGCGAAGCCTACTGCACTAGGCCTCACGAAGCCTTCTCTGCAGTAGACTTAGCGAAGCCTTCTGCACTAGGCCTCGCGAAGCCTCTGCAGTAGGCCTCCTGAAGCCGCGCTTTTCGTGCACAAATAAGGCGATTAAATGTATCTCGTCTCTGTGTTAATAAGCCTGCCGCACTAGGCCTCGCGAAGCCTGCCGCACTAGGCCTCGCGCCGTGCTTTTCGTGCACAAATAAGGCGATTAAATGTATCTCGTCTCTGTGTTAATAAGCCTCCCGCACTAGGCCTCGCGAAGCCTGCCGCACTAGGCCTCGCGAAGCCTACTGCACTAGGCCTCACGAAGCCTTCTCTGCAGTAGACTTAGCGAAGCCTTCTGCACTAGGCCTCGCGAAGCCTCTGCAGTAGGCCTCGTGAAGCCGCGCTTTTCGTGCACAAATAAGGCGATTAAATGTATCTCGTCTCTGTGTTAATAAGCCTGCCGCACTAGGCCTCGCGAAGCCTGCCGCACTAGGCCTCGCGCCGTGCTTTTCGTGCACAAATAAGGCGATTAAATGTATCTCGTCTCTGTGTTAATAAATTTTTCTTGTTTCTGTGTATAAAAAACCTGCTGCGTTTCAGTAAAGTATTTTTTTTTTTAAAAACGTGCTGCGTTTCAGTAAAGTAATTTTTTTTAAAAAACGTGCTGCGTTTCAGTAAAGTAATTTTGAAGCGAAGTTTAAAGTTTCGCCGTGAGGCGCCAGAAGCGACTGCCATCTTGTTTAGTTCACAGATCGCAGGGGAAGCGGGCGGCCATCTTGTCGGACAGACGGACGGACGGACACATTAATCTATTGGTGGTCTGGTCCACTTCGTTCCTACCAGTATAAAATACAATTCTCACGACGTTTCGGCCACAACGTAAGCAGCCGTCCTCAGGTGAAGACCAGGTCTGTCGAGGCGACAGCGTCTGCATGAAACAGCACACGATCTTGGAGCGTCTATTTAAGCTTATCAAGAGGAATTTAGCATATTTATGGGAAATGTGATTAGTACTACTTATGCCCGTGCATTATGCAGGATTAGCAGCATCAAAGGGAATGGATATGGGAAATGCAGGTATGTGAATAGTACTACTTATGCCCGTGCATTATGCAGGATTAGCAGCATCAAAGGGAGGGGATATGGGAAATGCAGGTATGTGATTAGTACTACTTATGCCCGTGCGTTATGCAGGATTAGTAGCATCAAAGGATGGGGGTCATGGGAAATGCAGGTATGTGATTTTATTACTTCCCTTCTACGTGACTTTACCGAAAGAACCAAGAAGATGAATCCCTGCAGTCACGAAAGCTTTAAATCGAAATTTATTGAGTACCAGTCAAGATGACGTCTCCAACTGCCCCCAACCAAATCGAAATTCTTTCAGTTCCCGTTGTGGCTTCTCTCTCTGTCTGTTCGGGGGCTATTTTGAGTCGGGGTGGTTTTTTTGTATTTGATGTTTTACTGCAAAGTGACGCTGGTGGCGTAGGATGTGAGGGTTCCATTAGCAGGTGAGGTCAGGGGCCCTGGTATGGAACGTCCGTTTTAGAATCGCGTGAACTCAAACGACGCATCGGGTGATCTTTGGTCTTTGATCTGCTCTGGTGGGAAACGCCGATAGCGGGAGGCGCTGGATTTGGCCAACGCGCAAATCTACACCCAGCCGCTCAGCCACTCACCAACTCAATCAGCTACTCAGCCAGCTACTCACCCACTCACTCAGCCAGCCGCTCACCCACTCACTCACCCACTCACCATCTCACTCAGCTACTCAGCCAGCTACCCACCTACTCACTCACTCAGCCGCTCACCCACTCACTCAGCCACTCACCAACTCACTCAGCTACTCAGCCAGCTACTCACCCACTCACTCAGCTAGCCGCTCACCCACTCACCCAGCCACTCACCAACCCACTCACCAACTCACTCAGCTACTCACCCACTCAGCCAGCCGCTCACCCACCCACTCACTCAGCCGCTCACCCACTCACTCACCCAGCCACTCACCCACTCACCAACTCACTCAGCTACTCACCAACTCACTCACCCACTCAGCCAGCCGCTCACCCACTCACCCAGCCGCTCACTCAGCCACTCACTCAGCCACTCACTCAGCCAGCCACTCACCAACTCACTCAGCTACTCACCCACTCACTCACCCACTCAGCTACTCACCCACTCACTCACCCACTCAGCTACTCACCCACTCACCAACTCACTCAGCCACTCACCCACCCACTAACCCACTCAGCTACTCACCCACTCACTCACCCACTCACTAACTCACTCAGCCGCTCACCCACCCACTCACCCACTCAGCTACTCACCCACTCACTCACCCACTCACCAATTCACTCAGCTACTCACCCACTCACTCAGCCACTCACCCACTCACTCACCCAGCCGCTCACCCACTCACTCACCCACTCACCAACTCACTCAACTACTCAGCCAGCCGCTCACCCACTCACTCAGCCGCTCACCCACCCACTCACCAACCCACTCACCAACTCACTCATCCACTCACCCAGCCGCTCACTCACCCAGCCGCTCCCCCATTCCACTCACACGTCAACTCAATCACCCACTCACCCAACCACTCACTCACCCACTCACCAACTAACTAACTCACTCACTCACCCAAACACTCACCCACCCACCCACTCAATCACCCACTCACCCAACCACTCACCCACTCACCAACTAACTCACTCACTCACCCAAACACTCACCCACCCACTCAACCACCCACTCACCCAACCACTCACCCACTCACCAACTAACTCACTCACTCACCCAAACACTCACCCACCCACTCAATCACCCACTCACCCAATCACTCACCCACTCACCAATTAACTCACTCACTCACCCAAACACTCACCCACCCACTCAATCACCCACTCACCCAACCACTCACCCACTCACCAACTAACTCACTCACTCACCCAAACACTCACCCACCCACTCAATCACCCACTCACCCAACCACTCACCAACTAACTCACTCACTCACCCAAACACTCACCCGCAAATATGACGTCACGTGGGGGGGGTCAGCCATTTGTGACGATGTGTCACGAGGGCTGGGGAGTTTGAGAAATGTGACGTCACGTCAAAATGCGCAACTTTAAATGAATATAGACAACACGTTCTACTTAATTAAATAGACTTTTTAATAAATGTTTTCTCCTACAACATCAGAGTGCAGCGCCACACTAAATACGCACTACAATGACAATAGTTTAAAGCGATTTGAAGCATCTTTTATTTGTCAAAATGGAAATATGGTTTTGGGGGGGGTGGGGGGGGAGAGCTTTGTGACGTCATATTTGAGGGGGGGGTTGTCAAAAATCGTCCAAAATCGCGTGACGTCATTTATGGACGGTCCCCTAAGTGGCGGATTACTGATCGATGACATAATTACATTCACCCCCACCCCCGCTTCTGATCTCGAATCGCGATGGGGTTCAACAACAACGATGACGTCAGCCTGACGTCATCCAGCCGGAAGCAGCTGGATGACGTCACTATTCTGGCAAATCGCCCGAAGGTGCTGGATGTGTAATTAGCAGCGAAACGTTGTACTAAAAAAAAAATTTGTAAATGTTGTGGATCAACTCTCCAACACACCACTGGTGGGCTAAAGCAGTGAACTATTTTGTCTTTTGTCAACGTGACACTTTTGTTTTGCTGATTGGCCGTGTCGGGTGGTGGAGGGTTACGACACATTTATAAATAACGCCATCTGACCCAAACACCTTTATTATGACTATAATACTGGTCGCGAAAGCCTAAGTGTTCAAAGTTCAAAGTTCATGTATTAGGTGTAGCCCTGTGAGCCATTCGGCTCTTGAATCGGGTGCAACCGCAACAAACAAAAAACAAAAACATGAACAAAAAAACATCTTAAAGTGACTATGTGTGACTGAGTGCAAACAGAAAATCCAAGAAAAGACAGCAAAATATTGCAGAAAAAGCACCCGTACACCAACGCTCTGTGCAAAAATCCCAGTGGGATGCAAGTCAAACAACAACAACAACAACCACAAGACAACTTAGACTAAGGCCATCAGTCTAACTCTGTACTACAACAACACAAACATGGCCAAACCAAAAAACTTTTCGAAAATCACCAAAATGAAGCCATGAAATCAATGAAACAGTGCAGGTCATAGGAACTGTGACCGAATTTTCACAATAAACGACGTAAACAACATGTACTACCAAACTCTGCAGCCATTAAACTATATGGGCACATATTATTGGTTCTTTCGATGATTGCTTGTGTTGCAATCGAAACGTCGTGAGAATTGTATTGTTTTATTATTTTATTATTTCCCTTCTAAGTGACTTTACCGAAAGAACCAAGAAGATGAATCCCTGCAGTCACGAAAGCTTTAAATCGAAATATATGTAGACACTTCACACATATAGACACTGCACACATACAGTGAGGGAAAAAATGATTTAATCCCCTGCTGATTTTGTACGTTTGCTCACTGACAAAGAAATGATCAGTCGAAAGTTTTAATGGTAGGTTTATTTGAACAGTGAGAGACAGAATAAAAACAAAAAAATCCAGATAAACGCATGTCAAGAATGTTATAAATGGATTGCATTTTAATGAGGGAAATAAGTATTTGACCCCCTCTGCAAAACAGGACTTAGTACTTGGTGGCAAAACCCTTGTTGGCAATCACAGAGGTCAGACGTCTCTTGTAGGTGGCCACCAGGTTTGCACACATCTCAGGAGGGATGTTGTCCCCCTCCTCTTTGCAGATCTTCTCCAAGTCATTAAAGTTTCGAGGGTGACGTTTGGCAACTCGAACCTTCAGCTCCCTCCACAGATTTCCTATGGGATTAAGGTCTGGAGACTGGCTAGGCCACTCCAGGACCTTAATGTGCTTCTTCTTGAGCCACTCCTTTGTTGCCTTGGCCGTGTGTTTTGGGTCATTGCCATGCTGGAATACCCATCCACGACCCATTTTCAATGCCCTGGCTGAGGGAAGGAGGTTCTCATCCAAGATTTGACGGTACATGGCCCCGTCCATCGTCCCTTTGATGCGGTGAAGTTGTCCTGTCCCCTTAGCAGAAAAACACCCCCAAAGCATAATGTTTCCACCTCCATGTTTGACTGTGGTGATGGTGTTCTTGGGGTCATAGGCAGCATTCCTCCTCCAAACACGGCGAGTTGAGTTGATGCCAAAGAGCTCCATTTTGGCCTCATCTGACCACAACATTTTCACCCAGTTGTCCTCTGAATCATTCAGATGTTCATTGGCAAACTTCAGACGGGCATGTATTTGTGCTTTCTTGAGTAGGGGGGACCTTGCGGACGCTGCAGGATTTCAGTCCTTCACGGCGTAGTGTGTTACCAACTGGTTTCTTGGTGACTATGGTCCCAGCTGCCTTGAGATCATTGACAAGATCCACCCGTTTAGTTCTGGTGTCGGAAGTGGCTTCCGTACTCGCAGAAATGTCAAAATCCGGCGCGAAACGGAAGACCATGCCTGGCGTACCTCCGGTGGGGGAGGACGAAGCTGCGGCTGGATCGGCGGAGACCCCGGAGTCCGGGGCCCCGGAGACGCGGGCCGGAGAGGTGGCCTGGCTGGGGCCGAAGGAGGCGACTGGGGGAGCTGCGGTGCTGCCAGACGACGCCCTGTCGTGCTGGCGGCGGTGGGAGCGCGCACACACGTCGCGGGCGGGGGGACGCGCGATCGTCGTGATTTGGCCGCCGCGACTTCGGCTCCCGCCACTTTCGCGCTGGCTGCGCCAGAGCAGGGCGCCGCCATTTTTTCCGCGCCTGTAATGGCGGTGCCCGTGAGCGCCGGCGCTCCGTACGTCGCCGCGGATGTCGCGGCGGGCTCGCCGCGGGCGAGGCCGGTGGAGGCGGCTGCGGCCGCCGACGCTGGTCGGGGGGTGGCGCTGCCGCTCCCTGCCGGGGCCGCCGGGGCTCCACGTTCGGGCACGGGGGCTGCGCCGCGTTGACGCCAGCGACCGCCTCTGCAGGTGGACGTGCGTCGGGGGATGGGGGGGCTCGCCTGCGTCGGCTGCCCCCGGTCGAGCCGTTTGTGGCTACGGGTGGGGACTGGGCAGACTTCCAGGCCCGCTTCGTGGTGGCCTACCAGTCGGTGCGCTGGCCGGAGGAGGAGGCCCTGTTAGCGCTGCTGCCCACATGCTTGGACGCTAGGGCCTTGCAGACCTTTTTGGGCATTTGACCAGCGCTACAGTCCACGCTGCGGTTCCGCCTTTGATCACATGGCTGCGGTCTATGAGCCACCATCTGCGGCGCGACTCAAGTTCGCGGCGCGTCGGCGGGAGGAGGGGGAGTCGCCTCTTGCTTTTCGCTGCCGCCTCCTGGCGCTGGCTCAGGCCGCATACCCCGACGTGGAGGGGGCCGCGATGGACTCCCTGGCGTTGGACAGGCTTCATACTCTTAGTTCTTTCGGTAAAGTCACGTAGGTAAAAAATGAAATTAAAATTAATAAAAATAAAACAATAAAATCACGACGTTTCGGAGGCAGCACAAGCTTCCGTCTTCAAGCTTCAAATCTAGAGTTGGACAGGCTGCTGGATCTCGCGGGGGAGTTAGGAGTCGCTGTGTCCATCGCGGCAGAGTCCGAGATCACATTGTTGGCCGTCGCCCAGAACATTCAAATTCAACCGGCGCTGCGGCGTCCTGGGGCGATGGCGGCATGCGCAGGTGCTCCGGCACCGGCGGATGTGGTGGCGTGCCGAGAGGAAGAAGCTCTCGCAGCAGCGGCAACGACCTACGATCGCTGCGGGATCGGCGGATCTGCTCGCCGGACAGGGGGCCGGGCCGAGCGGCTCCTTCCCATTCGCAAGTCCGGGGGCGGGTCACTTGCTTCCGTTGTGGCCAGCTGGGCAACTTCGCGAGGGGGTGCAACAACACCCCCGGGGCCTACACCAAGGCTTCTCCTCCCGCAGACGTCCCTCCAGCGGCGGGACCTCCCGGGCACCAGGCAAGTCGCGACACATCCATCGCACGGCCGATGGCATCTCGCGGGGGTTAGGGTCCATCTTCACGGGCCCATCTCTGGGGGGTCCGACTCGGGGGTCACGGGAAATGCCATCTGCTGCAGCCATCGGTGAAGTATTTGGGCCACGTTGTGAGTGCGTCAGGTGTGGCCACGGATCCGGAAAAGACTGCTTGTATACGGACGTGGCCGACTCCTACATCTGTCGCTGAGGTGCGTAGCTTTGTGGGCTTCGCATCGTACTATCGCCGGTCCGTCCGGGATTTTGCGACCATTGCGAAGCCACTGCACGCACTCTCTGCCAAAGGACAGAAATTTCGCTGGGGAAGAAGAGGAGGAGGCCGCTTTTGCTGCGCTTCGTACGGCCTTGGCGGACGCGCCGCCTCTGGGGTACCCGGATTTCCATTCCTCCTCGACACCGACGCCAGCGACACGGCCATCGGGGCTGTCCTGGCTCAGGTTGTCGACGGGGTGGAACGGGTGGTGGCCTGTGGTAGCCGCGTTTTGTCCCCCACTGAGCAGCGGTACTGTGTGACCAGGAGAGAGTTCCTGGCCATTGTCTTCTTCGTCCAATTGTACAGGCCATATCTGTACTGTCGCCGGTTTACCTGCAATATTTCCTCCGAATTGACCAGCCCTCGGGTCAGCTGTCCAGCTGGCTCGAGGCGCTCCAGGAGGACCTCTTCGATGTCATCCACAGGAAGGGGACTCTGCGTGGGAATGCGGATGGCCTTTCCAGGCGGCCCTGGGAGGGCGAGTGCGCCTGCACCCTGGGTTCCAGCCACTTGTAAGGCCCCAGCGGATACCGCGGTCCAGTTGTTCGCATCGGCCGAAGCGGCGCCCGCGACGGGGGTGGCGTTGCCTGTGAATTTTGGCCTGGGGCTCCCCCGGGAGGTATGGTCCCAGATGCAGATGGAGGATTCCTCTCTGCTGAGGCTGCGACGCCGTGTTGGGACTAAGGCCCGGAGCTCGGCTCCGTCGGCTGCCCTGGAGATCGCCATTCATGACGGCCTCCTCATGCGTTGGGATGCTCAGTTGGAACGGTATTGCGTGGCGGTGCCCATTGGCTTGCGAGGTAAGTTGACCCGGGTCATTCACGAGAAACTTATGCACTTATTCTTTGGTTCTTTCGGTAAAGTGACGTATAAAGATAAAATAATAAATTAAATTAAATACTAGCATACCACGTTTCGATCGCAACACAAGCAATCATCATCAGGTATAAATGAAATAGAAACACAAATCTAGTAGACTTAGAAATGTAATGTAATACAATAGAGAGTCGGATAACATAACAGTCAACACCCTATCTGGTTGATTACGTTCTTCCTGAGAATGCTAAATTTGAGAGAGAGATTAAACACAGAACCAGAAACATAGACAGACATATAAGCAGACAGATATCACATAGATACATAGAGAGAAAGAACCAAAGAATAATTCCTGCAGTCACGAAAGCTCCAAATTAAGTTTAAACGTATGCACCTCGGCTACCACAATACCCTGTTGACCCTTAAGCGGGACTACTATTGGCCGGGTGTGGAGGATGATGTGGCGCTCATTTTGAAGGGTTGCCACGACTGTGCGCGGAGGAAGGCCTCAGTTGGTCAGGATCGGGCCACGCTGCAGTCCATCCGGTTTCTCGTGTGAATGAGCTCGTGGCGCTCGATATCTTAGGGCCCTTCCCGGCATCCCAACGGGGACACAAATACCTCTTGGTGGGGGTGGAATACCTCACACGTTGGCCCATGGCGTGGCCCCTGGTGGACCAATCGGCCTCGTCCATCACGGAGGCATTTGTACGAGGGTATATTCTCGATAAGGGGGCGCCAGAACGACTCTTAACCGACCATGGGCGGAATTTTTCTCATCGATTACTCAAGGAGGTCTGTGACTTCCTTGAGACGAAGACGGTCCGCACCTCGCCCTACCATCCCCAGTCCGACGGGATGGTAGAACGTTTGAACCGCACGCACACGTCCATGTTGTGCCATCACGTGAGCACGTCCCAATCGGACTGAGACCTGTTCATCCCGGGGGTACTGGCTGATGTATGGGAGAGAACCCGAGCCCCCCGCCCCCCCCACCCCCCCGGGGCAAGCAAGAGGGGTTCCTCCATTCCCCTTCCGATGAGGGTTGCGCTCGATCGCCTGTGCGAAGCACGTCCAAGCGCCCTTGGAGAACTCGGCCAGCGGAGCGCTTGCCTAAACATCAGGCGAGGGGTCGGCCACGGGAGGCGGGGCAGTTGGCGTGGCTACACTGCCCTCAGGTGCCAGTGGGACACCTCCCCTAAATTACATCGGCCGTGGCAGGGCCCCGTCGAGGTGGTTGGTGTCCGCCTGCCTCGGTGTGTCCGGGTCCGGTTGAGCCAGCGCCACCGGACCGTGCGCCCGTCGCGGCTCAAGCGGCTCGTCCCGCCCGCCTTCCTTGACTCATCCGCAATTCCAGGACGGCCGGCGGTGGACGCATCCGACTGGCCGAGACCTGGGGATCGGGGCGACGTCACCGTTGTCTTGCCCTCCTGGGCGCCCCCAGAGCTACCGCCGTTGATGCCGTCGGCGGCGGGCCCGCCGGGGAAGAGTCCCGGTGGAGGCCCGGTCTCCGGCCCGGACCACCGCCGGTCACCAGGATGGACGCCGCAGGGAGCGGTGGGCCGTCGTTGGAGGCGCCTCTCACGCCGCCGCCAAAGGAATCGCCTACGGCGCCTGGCCCTGGCCACGGACCATCTGACGGCCCAGCGGTGGGCACGCACTCGCGGGCCAGGCGCATACGCTGACGTCCTCGGTCATCCCGCTTGTCGCCGCTCGCTGTGCCGGGTTGCGGCTACGCCCCGCCTTGTGTTGCACCGGCTGGTGGGGTGTAGGGAGCTCCCAGTACCCTTCCCCTGGGGAGATTCGTTAAGAACCCTTGTGTCAACCCCTTCCCCCGAGTTAGGCGTAAGCCCTGAATAAACGGTTTGGCGGCAGCCCCTACACGACCGGCTTCAGCGTCCTTTCTAGCACAAGCTGAGATTAGGAGCACTGCCTTTAAGAGTGTGCTCCTAGTATCAGCTCGCTACCTGTGTAAAAAACACCTGGGAGCCAGAAATCTTTTTGATTGAGAGGGGGTCAAATACTTATTTCCCTCATTAAAATGCAAATTGATTTTTTAACCTTTTTGACACGCGTTTTTCTGGATGATTTTGTTGTTGTTATTCTGTCTCTCACTGTTCAAATAAACCTACCATAAAAATTATAGACTGATCGTTTCTTCGTCAGTGGGCAAACGTACAAAATCAGCAGGAGGCTCTTAGCAGAACTCAGGGCAACTTTGTTTGACTCTCTGCCTGTCAGAGGTTTGCCACCGCAGAACCACACATCCGATGCGTGAATCACTTCGGCTCACCCGAACGGAACTTCCCTCTCGACCCGTTTGTACCAAAAAAAATAAACAAAATCTATTTGCGCCGTGGCATCTGGGAAGTGCAACTTCAGGGTGTTACTGGAATGCCACCTGCGATGCGTGACAGCTGCGGAATTAGTCCGATGTGATCTCGGAATGTTACCTGCGCTGTGTGACAACTTTGATATTATAAAAAGATAATTGTTTTTTTACCCTTCTATCTGGCAACAAAACTGACACCTTTTTTACAAGGAGTCATGTTTGCATAGACCACAATGCCTGCAGTCATAATGCAAACAAAAAACATAACTCTGATGATGTATGCACTGTCCTTGAAGTTGATTGGTCCACACCCGAGACAGCTTTCCTTAGAGCCTAGTCTCACATGGTGTTGGAGCAGACGACGCCAAAAGGCAGTTTTGTTGCCAGATAGAAAGGTAAAAAAACTATTATCATATTTTTTACTGGCAAATGAGGTTCCAATGGTGTAAAAAACTTTGATAATAGTCCGATGTGATATCGGAATGTTACCTGCGAAGTATAATTATACGAGGGCACTGACAAGAAGATGCGATGATGTTCCGATTGAGGAGGTGTTGATTCTGGATGTCCACGGTGTTTCGCACTTGTGAATATCGATGAGTGTTTGTGAGTGTCTGTGTATCTCTATGAGTCTCTGTATGTCTATGAGTCTCTGTGTGTCTCTATGAGTCTCTGTGTATCTCCATGAGTCTCTGTGTGTCTCTACCAGTGTCTGTGTATCTCTGTGTATCTCTATGAGTCTCTGTGTCTCTATGAGTCTCTGTGTGTCTCTATGAGTGGCTGTGTGTCTCTATGAGTCTCTATCAGTGTCTGTGGATATCTGTGTATCTCTATGAGTCTCTGTGTGTCTCTATGAGTCTCTGTGTATCTCTATGAGTCTCTGTGTATCTCTGAGTCTCTGTGTGTCTCTATGAGTCTCTGTGTATCTCTATGAGTCTCTGTGTATCTCTTGGAGTCTCTGTGTGTCTCTATGAGTCTCTGTGTATCTCTATGAGTCTCTGTGTATCTCTATGAGTCTCTGTGTATCTCTATGAGTCTCTGTGTATCTCTATGAGTCTCTGTGTGTCTCTATGAGTCTCTGTGTATCTCTATGAGTCTCTGTGTATCTCTGAGTCTCTGTGTGTCTCTATGAGTCTCTGTGTATCTCTATGAGTCTCTGTGTGTCTATGAGTCTCTGTGTTTCTCTATGAGTCTCTGTGTGTGTCTATGCGTCTCTATGAGTCTCTGTGTGTCTCTATGAGTCTCTATGAGTCTCTGTGTGTCTCTATGAGTCTCTGTGAGTTTCTATGAGTCTCTATGAGTCTCTGTGTATCTCTATGAGTCTCTGTGTGTCTCTATGAGCCTCTGTGTGTCTCTATGAGTCTATGTGTGTCTCCGTGAGTCTCTGTGTGTCTCTAGTAGAGATACACAGAGACGCATAGAGGTTTTGTTACCAGCCGGAAGCCACCCCACGGCTCTTGACAATGAATCCGAAACCCTCCGAGGCTGTCTCCTGCCCGCCCGCACCTTTCACGCGTTCTGCCTCGTTCCCGTTTCACGTTGCGACGTTTCACAACCGAGTGGAGACGCTCCCTTTCATCTGCCGCGGTGGTGGTGGCGGTGGTGGTGGTTTTGGTGATGGCGGTGGTGGTGCTGGTGGTGGCGGCGGTGGTGGCGGTGGTGGCGGCGGTGGTGGCGGCGGTGGTGGCGGCGGTGGTGGCGGCGGTGGCGGTGGTGGTGGCGGTGGTGGCAGCAGTGGTGGTGGTGGCGGTGGTGGCGTTGTTGGTGGTGGTGGCGGCTAAAACGCAGCGGCTGAACTGCCGTGAACTCCTCGCCCAACACTCACCTAGTCACCTGACACTTGCCCCAGCAGTCTGCTGGAGGCTACACGGGGGATCTTTGCCTTTGATTTGACGCAGACGCGGGCTGCCCGATAGCCAATGATGATGTCACGTGGGGCCCGGGTGGACCCAGCTGGGCTCCACGTGACCTCGCCGTGACCCCGCCGTGACCTCACCGTGACCTCGCCGTGACCCCGCCGTGACCTCGTCGCCAAGTCACGTGACGCCTGCCCCCAACAGTCTGCAGGGGTTCATTACCCATGGTGCCTTTCGGTAAAGGTCACGTGGACGAAAAGGAAACTGACAATGGGACAATGAAATCGAAGTGAATGAAAACACATCACGACGCTAGGATCGGACAGCAAAACACACCCCCCAGCCCCCCACAAAGACAAACCCACGGAACGTCGGACAAAGGCACGGAACGTCGGACAAAGGCACGAAACGTCGATCTTTGTTTGACCTTCCCACGCGGCAAAGCGCCACCACCCCCACCACCCCCACCACCACCCCCACCACTTCCACCACCCCCACCACCCCCACCACCACCCCCACCACTCCCACCACCACCCCCACACCACCCCAACCACTCCCACCACCCCCACCACCACCCCCACCACCCCCACCAGTGAGTGTGGTGGTGTGTGTGTGAGAGTGTGAGTGAGTGTGGTGGTGTGTGTGAGAGTGAGTGTGGTGGTGTGTGTGTGAGAGTGAGTGTGTGTGTATGAGTGTGAGTCTGTGTGTGAGTGTGTGTGTGTGGGAGTGAGAGTGAGTGTGTGTGTGAGTGTGTGTGAGTGAGTGTGGTGGTGTGTGTGAGAGTGAGAGTGTGAGTGAGTGTGTGTGTGTGTGAGAGTGAGTGAGTGTGGTGGTGGTGTGTGTGTGAGTGTGTGTGTGAGTGTGTGTGAGTGAGTGTGGTGGTGTTTGTGTGAGTGTGTGTGTGAGTTTGTTTATGTGTGTGTGAGTGTGTGTGAGTGAGTGTGGTGGTGTATGTGTGTGTGAGTGTGTGAGTGAGTGTGGTGGTGTGTGTGTGTGAGAGTGAGTGTGTGTGTATGAGTGTGAGTCTGTGTGTGAGTGTGTGTGTGTGAGAGTGAGTGTGTGTGTGTGTGTGAGAGTGAGTGTGAGTGAGTGTGGTGGTGTGTGTGTGAGTGTGAGAGTGTGAGTGAGTGTGGTGGTGTGTGTGAGAGTGAGTGTGTGTGTGAGTGTGTGTGAGTGAGTGTGGTGGTGTGTGTGAGAGTGAGAGTGTGAGTGAGTGTGTGTGTGTGTGAGAGTGAGTGTGTGTGTATGAGTGTGAGTCTGTGTGTGAGTGTGTGTGTGAGTGAGTGTGGTGGTGTGTGTGTGTGAGTGTGTGTGAGTGAGTGTGGTGATGTGTGTGTGAGTGAGTGTGGTGGTGTGTGTGAGAGTGTGTGTGAGTGAGTGTGAGTGAGTGTGTGTGTGAGTGGGTTTATGTGTGTGTGAGTGAGTGTGTGTGTGAGTGTGTTTATGTGTGTGTGTGTGTGTGAGAGTGAGTGTGTGTGTGAGTGTGTGTGAGTGAGTGTGAGTGAGTGTGGTGGTGTGTGTGTGAGTGTGTGTGAGTGAGTGTGGTGGTGTATGTGTGTGTGAGTGTGTGAGTGAGTGAGTGTGGTGGTGTGTGTGTGAGTGAGTGTGTGTGTGAGTGTGTTTATGTGTGTGTGAGTGTGTGTGAGTGAGTGTGTGTGTGAGTGTGTGTGTGTGAGAGTGAGTGTGTGTGTCTGTGTGTCTTAGTGGGGAGCGGTGGTGCAGTGGTTAGCGCGCTGCGCTATGAACCCGGAGACCCGGGTTCGATTCCCGCTCACGGCCAACACCAGTGACGATTATCTGAACCGGTCCTGGGCCTCCCCTAGGTCGACTCAGCCTGAAATGAGTGCCTGGTGCGGTGTGTAAACATCGCCACTGGGGAGACAAAGGCGGCCGGGCGTGGTGCTGGCCACCCACCCCCTCGTGTAGCCACAATGCCGGCCTTCAAAGGCGCTCGCTAACAGCACTTGCCCCAACAGTCTGTTTCAGGCTATACGGGGGATCTTTGTCTTTGTGTGTAGGTGTGTGTGTGTGTAGTTGTGTGTGTGTGTAGTTGTGTGTGTGCGTGTTATTGCCAGGAGATACGATTTGCCCGGTATTCAATGCACTTGTAAAGAATCGCGTGCTTCCACTTAGCTGGTTGATGTTTGCCGTGGGGTTAAGGGTAAAGGCCGGTTTGACTCATTCACCCAACCACTCACTCATTCACTCACCCAACCAGCCACTTACCAACTCACTTACCCACACATTCATTCACCAACTCATTCACCCAACTACTCACTCACTCACCCAACCAGCCACTCACCAACTCACTCACCCACACACTCACTCACCAACTCATTCACCCAACAACTCACTCAGCCAAACAGCCACTAACCAACTCATTCACCCAACCACTCACTCACTCACCCAGCCACTCACCAACTCACTCACCCAACAACTCACTCACCCAACCAGCCACTCACCAACTCACTCACCCACACACTCACTCACCCAACCAGCCACTCACCAACTCACTTACCCACATATTCACTCACCAACTCATTCATCCAACTACTCACTCACTCACCCAACCAGCCACTCACCAAATCACTCACCCACACATTCACTCACCAACTCATTCACCCAACTACTCACTCACTCACCCAACCAGCCACTCACCAACTCACTCACCCACACACTCACTCACCAACTCACTCACCCACACACTCACTCATTCACCCAACCACTCACTCACCCAACCAGCCACTCACCAACTCACTCACCCACACAATCACTCACCAACTCATTCACCCAACAACTCACTCACTCACCCAACCAGCCACTCACCAACTCATTCACCCAACCACTCACTCACCCAACCAGCCACTCACCAACTCACTCACCCACACAATCACTCACCAACTCATTCACCCAACAACTCACTCACTCTCCCAACCAGCCACTCATCAACTCACTCACCAAACAACTCACTCACTCACCTACACACTCACTCACCAACTCATTCACCCAACAACTCACTCACTCACCCAACCAACCACTCATCAACTCACTCACCAAACAACTCACTCACTCACCTACACACTCACTCACCAACTCATTCACCCAACAACTCACTCACTCACCCAACCAGCCACTCATCAACTCACTCACCAAACAACTCACTCACTCACTCACCTACACACTCACTCACCAACTCATTCACCCAACAACTCACTCACTCACTCACCCAACCAGCCACTCATCAACTCACTCACCCAACAACTCACTCACCCAACCAGCCACTCACCAACTCACTCACCCACACACTCACTCACCAACTCATTCACCCAACAACTCACTCACTCAGCCAAACAGCCACTAACCAACTCATTCACCCAACAACTCACTCACTCACCCAACCAGCCACTCATCAACTCACTCACCCACACACTCACTCACCCAACCACTCACCAACTCATTCACCCACACACTCACTTACCAACTCATTCACCCAACAACTCACTCACTCACCCAATCAGCCACTCATCAACTCACTCACCCAACAACTCACTCACCCAACTAGACACTCACCCACACACTCACCCATCCGCTCATCCAGCCATCCACTCATCCATCCAATCACTCATTCACCCAACCATGCTCTCACCAACTCACTCACCCACACACTCACTTACCCAACCACGCACTCACTCAACCACTCACTCACCCACTCACTCACCCATCCACTCACTCGCCCACTCACTCGCCCACTCACTCACTTACCCACTCATCCACTCACCCACTCACTCATCCACCCATCCATCCACTCACTCACCCACCCACTTACCCACTCACTCACTCACCCATTAATTCACCCACTCACCCACCCACTCACTCACCCACCCACTCACGCACCCACTCACTCACCCACCCACTCACTCACCCACTCACCCATCCACTCACTCGCCCACTCACTCGCCCACTCACTCACTCACCTACCCACTCACTCGCCCACTCACTCACCCATTAATTCACCCACTCACTCACCCACTCACTCACCCACCCACTCACGCACCCACTCACTCACTCAACCACTCACTCACCCACTCACTCACCCACTCACTCACCCACTTACTCGCCCACTCACTCACCCACTCACTCGCCCACCCACTCACTAATTCACTCACTCATCCACTCACTCACCTATCCACTCACCCACTCACTCATTAATTCACTCACTCACTCACCAATACACCCACCCACTCACCCACTCACTCACCCATACACTCGCCCATGAATTCGCTCACCCACCCACTCACTCACCCAATCACTCACTCACCCACCCACCCACTCACGCACCCGCCGTACGCCCCGCCCACTCTCACTAAGCCCCGCCCACCAAGGCTCTCAGTGCTATAAAAAGTTTCAGGTCTCGAAGTTCCTCTCTAACTAGCGGCTAACTCTGCCCTCACTCCCTAATGGTTCAGTGGTTCCGGTCTTCCCAGCTCGCATTCACTCTCAGCGATGGACAATATCAACATCAGACGCGCATGCGCAGACGACTGCAAGGGGATTCTCCGGATGATCAAGGTGAGCTTTGTGGCGGTGAGGTGGGCCCCACCTTCTACCCCCACAGACTCAACCAATCATTCACCCAGCCACTCACCCGCACACTCACCCTGCCACTCACTCACCCAGCCACTCACTCACTCCCCCGCACACTCACCCGCTCACTCACACAGCCACTCACACACTCACCCAGCCACTCACCCAGCCACTCATTCACTCATTCACTCACCCAGCCACTCATTCACTCACCCACTCACTCACCCGCGCATTCGTGTAACTACTCAACCACACACTCACTCACCCAGCCATTCATTCATTCACCCACTAACTCACCCTGCCACTCACCCACTCAGCAATCTACCCATACAATAACCCACCCACCCATTCACTCACCAACTAACTCACCCTGTCACTCACCCAATCAGTAATCTACCCATACAATTACCCACTAACTCACCCTGTCACTCACCCACTAACTCACCCTGTCACTCACCCACTCAGCAATCTACCCATACAATTACCCACCCACCCACTCATTCACTCACCAACTAACTCACCCTGTCACTCACCCACTAACTCACCCTGTCACTCACCCAATCAGTAATCTACCCATACAATTACCCACTAACTCACCCTGTCACTCACCCACTTACTCACCCTGCCACTCACCAACTCAGCAATCTACCCTTACAATAACCCACCCACCCATTCACTCACCAATTAACTCACCCTGTCACTCAGCCAATCAGTAATCTACCCATACAATTACCCACTAACTCACCCTGTCACTCACCCACTTACTCACCCTGCCACTCACCAACTCAGCAATCTACCCTTACAATAACCCACCCACCCATTCACTCACCAACTAACTCACCCTGCCACTCACCAACTCAGCAATCTACCCATACAATTACCCACCCACCCATTCACTCACCAACTAACTCACCCTGTCACTCACCCAATCAGTAATCTACCCATACAATTACCCACCAACTCACCCTGTCACTCACCCACTTACTCACCCTGCCACTCACCAACTCAGCAATCTACCCATACAATTACCCACTCATGCACTCACCAACTAACTCACCCTGCCACTCACCCACTCAGCAATCTACCCATACAATTACCAACCCACCCATTCACTCACCCACTAACTCACCCTCTCACTCATCCAATCAGTAATCTACCCATACAATTACCCACCCACTCACCCACTCATCTACTCATACACTTACCCACTCACCCACCCAGAAAAAGCCACAGAGACCCATATAGACCCATAGAGACCCATAGAGACCCACAGATACCCATAGAGACCAATAGAGACCCGCAGATACCCATAGGGACCCATAAGAGCCACAGAGACCCACAGAGATCCAGAGACCCACAGATACCCATAGAGACCCATAAACAGCCGCAGAGACCCATAGAGACCCATAGAAACCCACAAATATACAGCAGCAGCAGCAAGCGCCAAGGTCGGGATCGAACCCACGACCTCCTGTGCACCAAGCGAGGTAGTCAACATCTCATAGCCACCGTGATGATGATGATGAGAGACAGAGAGACACGCAAACGCCAAATTTGTCAGGCTCGGCATTGAACCGAACCACTTCCTGTACGCCAGGCGAGAGAATGAACATCTCCTTAACGCCTTACCCGGTATTCTTTGGGTCTTTCGGTAAAGTCACGTAGAAAGGTTCAAAGAAAAGAACAAAACAACCACGACGTTTCGATGACGCGATGACGGACGCTTGTGTTGTGCTCATTTAAAACCACAACAGCAGAGCATTCTTTGTCACCAGTGGTGGCTCATCATGCCACTGGTTCTTCACGTTCTGCAGATGTAGATGCCACTGGTTCTTCACGTTCTGCAGATGTAGATGCCACTGGTTTTTCACGTTCTGCAGATGTAGATGCCACTGGTTCGTCACGTTCTGCAGATGTAGATGCCACTGGTTCTTCACGTTCTGCAGATGTAGATGACACTGGTTCTTCACGTTCTGCAGATGTAGATGCCACTGGTTTTTCACGTTCTGCAGATGTAGATGCCACTGGTTCTTCACGTTCTGTAGATGTAGATGCCACTGGTTCTTCACGTTCTGCAGATGTAGATGCCACTGGTTTTTCATGTTCTGTAGATGTAGATGCCACTGGTTCTTCACGTTCTGCAGATGTAGATGCCACTGGTTCTTCACGTTCTGCAGGTGTAGATGCCACTGGTTCTTCACGTTCTGCAGATGTAGATGCCACTGGTTCTTCACGTTCTGCAGATGTAGATGCCACTGGTTCTTCACGTTCTGTAGATGTAGATGCCACTGGTTCTTCACGTTCTGCAGATGTAGATGACACTGGTTTTTCATGTTCTGTAGATGTAGATGCCACTGGTTCTTCACGTTCTGCAGATGTAGATGCCACTGGTTCTTCACGTTCTGCAGATGTAGATGCCACTGGTTCTTCACGTTCTGCAGATGTAGATGCCACTGGTTCTTCACGTTCTGCAGATGTAGATGCCACTGGTTCTTCGCGTTCTGTAGATGTAGATGCCACTAGTTCTTCACGTTCTGCAGATGTAGATGCCACTGGTTCTTCACGTTCTGCAGATGTAGATGCCACTGGTTCTTCACGTTCTGCAGATGTAGATGCCACTGGTTCTTCACGTTCTGCAGATGTAGATGCCACTGGTTCTTCACGTTCTGCAGGTGTAGATGCCACTGGTTCTTCACGTTCTGCAGATGTAGATGCCACTGGTTCTTCACGTTCTGCAGATGTAGATGCCACTGGTTCTTCACGTTCTGTAGATGTAGATGCCACTGGTTCTTCACGTTCTGCAGATGTAGATGCCACTGGTTCTTCACGTTCTGCAGATGTAGATGCCACTGGTTCTTCACGTTCTGCAGATGTAGATGCCACTGGTTCTTCACGTTCTGCAGGTGTAGATGCCACTGGTTCTTCACGTTCTGCAGATGTAGATGCCACTGGTTCTTCACGTTCTGCAGATGTAGATGCCACTGGTTCTTCACGTTCTGCAGATGTAGATGCCACTGGTTCTTCACGTTCTGCAGATGTAGATGACACTGGTTCTTCACGTTCTGCAGATGTAGATGACACTGGTTCTTCACGTTCTGCAGATGTAGATGCCACTGGTTTTTCACGTTCTGCAGATGTAGATGCCACTGGTTCGTCACGTTCTGCAGATGTAGATGCCACTGGTTCTTCACGTTCTGCAGATGTAGATGCCACTGGTTCTTCACATTCTGTAGATGTAGATGCCACTGGTTCTTCACGTTCTGTAGATGTAGATGCCACTGGTTCTTCACGTTCTGCAGATGTAGATGCCACTGGTTCTTCACGTTCTACAGATGTAGATGCCACTGGTTCTTCACGTTCTACAGATGTAGATGCCACTGGTTCTTCACGTTCTACAGATGTAGATGCCACTGGTTCTTTACGTTCTGCAGATGTAGATGCCACTGGTTCTTCACGTTCTGCAGATGTAGATGCCACTGGTTCTTCACGTTCTGCAGATATAGATGCCACTGGTTCTTCACGTTCTGCAGATGTAGATGCCACTGGTTCTTCACGTTCTGCAGATTTAGATGCCACTGGTTCTTCACGTTCTGCAGATGTAGATGCCACTGGTTCTTCACGTTCTGCAGATGTAGATGCCACTGGTTCTTCACGTTCTGCAGATATAGATGCCACTGGTTCTTCACGTTCTGCAGATATAGATGCCACTGGTTCTTCACGTTCTGCAGATTTAGATGCCACTGGTTCTTCACGTTCTGCAGATTTAGATGCCACTGGTTCTTCACGTTCTGCAGATGTAGATGCCACTGGTTCTTCATGTTCTGCAGATGTAGATGCCACTGGTTCTTCACGTTCTACAGATGTAGATGCCACTGGTTCTTCACGTTCTGCAGATGTAGATGCCACTGGTTCTTCACGTTCTGTAGATGTAGATGCCGCTGGTTCTTCACGTTCTGCAGATGTAGATGCCACTGGTTCTTCACGTTCTGCAGATTTAGATGCCACTGGTTCTTCACGTTCTGCAGATGTAGATGCCACTGGTTCTTCACGTTCTGCAGATTTAGATGCCACTGGTTCTTCACGTTCTGCAGATTTAGATGCCACTGGTTCTTCACGTTCTGCAGATGTAGATGCCACTGGTTCTTCACGTTCTGCAGATTTAGATGCCACTGGTTCTTCACGTTCTGCAGATTTAGATGCCACTGGTTCTTCACGTTCTGCAGATGTAGATGCCACTGGTTCTTCACGTTCTGCAGATGTAGATGCCACTGGTTCTTCACGTTCTGCAGATGTAGATGCCACTGGTTCTTCACGTTCTGCAGATGTAGATGCCACTGGTTCTTCACGTTCTGCAGATTTAGATGCCACTGGTTCTTCACGTTCTGTAGATGTAGATGCCACTGGTTCTTCACGTTCTGCAGATATAGATGCCACTGGTTCTTCACGTTCTGCAGATGTAGATGCCACTGGTTCTTCACGTTCTGCAGATTTAGATGCCACTGGTTCTTCACGTTCTGCAGATGTAGATGCCACTGGTTCTTCACGTTCTGCAGATGTAGATGCCACTGGTTCTTCACGTTCTGCAGATATAGATGCCACTGGTTCTTCACGTTCTGCAGATATAGATGCCACTGGTTCTTCACGTTCTGCAGATTTAGATGCCACTGGTTCTTCACGTTCTGCAGATTTAGATGCCACTGGTTCTTCACGTTCTGCAGATGTAGATGCCACTGGTTCTTCATGTTCTGCAGATGTAGATGCCACTGGTTCTTCACGTTCTACAGATGTAGATGCCACTGGTTCTTCACGTTCTGCAGATGTAGATGCCACTGGTTCTTCACGTTCTGTAGATGTAGATGCCGCTGGTTCTTCACGTTCTGCAGATGTAGATGCCACTGGTTCTTCACGTTCTGCAGATTTAGATGCCACTGGTTCTTCACGTTCTGCAGATGTAGATGCCACTGGTTCTTCACGTTCTGCAGATTTAGATGCCACTGGTTCTTCACGTTCTGCAGATTTAGATGCCACTGGTTCTTCACGTTCTGCAGATGTAGATGCCACTGGTTCTTCACGTTCTGCAGATTTAGATGCCACTGGTTCTTCACGTTCTGCAGATTTAGATGCCACTGGTTCTTCACGTTCTGCAGATGTAGATGCCACTGGTTCTTCACGTTCTGCAGATGTAGATGCCACTGGTTCTTCACGTTCTGCAGATGTAGATGCCACTGGTTCTTCACGTTCTGCAGATGTAGATGCCACTGGTTCTTCACGTTCTGCAGATTTAGATGCCACTGGTTCTTCACGTTCTGCAGATTTAGATGCCACTGGTTCTTCACGTTCTGCAGATGTAGATGCCACTGGTTCTTCACGTTCTGCAGATGTAGATGCCACTGGTTCTTCACGTTCTGCAGATGTAGATGCCACTGGTTCTTCACGTTCTGCAGATTTAGACGCCACTGGTTCTTCACGTTCTGCAGATTTAGATGCCACTGGTTCTTCACGTTCTGCAGATGTAGATGCCACTGGTTCTTCACGTTCTGCAGATGTAGATGCCACTGGTTCTTCACGTTCTGCAGATGTAGATGCCACTGGTTCTTCACGTTCTGCAGATTTAGATGCCACTGGTTCTTCACGTTCTGCAGATTTAGATGCCACTGGTTCTTCACGTTCTGCAGATGTAGATGCCACTGGTTCTTCACGTTCTGCAGATGTAGATGCCACTGGTTCTTCACGTTCTGCAGATGTAGATGCCACTGGTTCTTCACGTTCTGCAGATTTAGATGCCACTGGTTCTTCACGTTCTGCAGATTTAGATGCCACTGGTTCTTCACGTTCTGCAGATGTAGATGCCACTGGTTCTTCACGTTCTGCAGATGTAGATGCCACTGGTTCTTCACGTTCTGCAGATTTAGATGCCACTGGTTCTTCACGTTCTGCAGATTTAGATGCCACTGGTTCTTCACGTTCTGCAGATGTAGATGCCACTGGTTCTTCACGTTCTGCAGATGTAGATGCCACTGGTTCTTCACGTTCTGCAGATGTAGATGCCACTGGTTCTTCACGTTCTGCAGATTTAGATGCCACTGGTTCTTCACGTTCTGCAGATTTAGATGCCACTGGTTCTTCACGTTCTGCAGATGTAGATGCCACTGGTTCTTCACGTTCTGCAGATGTAGATGCCACTGGTTCTTCACGTTCTGCAGATGTAGATGCCACTGGTTCTTCACGTTCTGCAGATGTAGATGCCACTGGTTCTTCACGTTCTGCAGATTTAGATGCCACTGGTTCTTCACGTTCTGCAGATTTAGATGCCACTGGTTCTTCACGTTCTGCAGATGTAGATGCCACTGGTTCTTCACGTTCTGTAGGTGTAGAGGCCACTGGTTCTTCACGTTCTGCAGATGTAGATGCCACTGGTTCTTCACGTTCTGCAGATGTAGATGCCACTGGTTCTTCACGTTCTGTAGATGTAGATGCCACTGGTTCTTCACGTTCTGCAGATGTAGATGCCACTGGTTCTTCACGTTCTGCAGATGTAGATGCCACTGGTTCTTCACGTTCTGTAGATGTAGATGCCACTGGTTCTTCACGTTCTGCAGATGTAGATGCCACTGGTTCTTCACGTTCTGCAGATGTAGATGCCACTGGTTCTTCACGTTCTGCAGATGTAGATGCCACTCGTTCTTCACGTTCTGCAGATGTAGATGCCACTGGTTCTTCACGTTCTGCAGATGTAGATGCCACTGGTTCTTCACGTTCTGCAGATGTAGATGCCACTCGTTCTTCACGTTCTGCAGATGTAGATGCCACTGGTTCTTCACGTTCTGCAGATGTAGATGCCACTGGTTCTTCATGTTCTGCAGATGTAGATGCCACTGGTTCTTCACCTTCTGCAGATGTAGATGCCACTGGTTCTTCACGTTCTGCAGATGTAGATGCCACTGGTTCTTCACGTTCTGCAGATGTAGATGCCACTCGTTCTTCACGTTCTGCAGATGTAGATGCCACTGGTTCTTCACGTTCTGCAGATGTAGATGCCACTGGTTCTTCACGTTCTGCAGATGTAGATGCCACTCGTTCTTCACGTTCTGCAGATGTAGATGCCACTGGTTCTTCACGTTCTGTAGATGTAGATGCCACTGGTTCTTCACGTTCTGCAGATGTAGATGCCACTGGTTCTTCACGTTCTGCAGATGTAGATGCCACTGGTTCTTCACGTTCTGCAGATGTAGATGCCACTGGTTCTTCACGTTCTGCAGATGTAGATGCCACTCGTTCTTCACGTTCTGCAGATGTAGATGCCACTGGTTCTTCACGTTCTGCAGATGTAGATGCCACTCGTTCTTCACGTTCTGCAGATGTAGATGCCACTGGTTCTTCACGTTCTGTAGATGTAGATGCCACTGGTTCTTCACGTTCTGTAGATGTAGATGCCACTGGTTCTTCACGTTCTGCAGATGTAGATGCCACTCGTTCTTCACGTTCTGCAGATGTAGATGCCACTGGTTCTTCACGTTCTGCAGATGTAGATGCCACTGGTTCTTCACGTTCTGTGTATGTAGATGCCATTGGTTCTTCACGTTCTGCAGATGTAGATGCCACTGGTTCTTCACGTTCTGTGTATGTAGATGCCACTGGTTCTTCACGTTCTGCAGATGTAGATGCCACTGGTTCTTCACGTTCTACAGATGTAGATGCCACTGGTTCTTCACGTTCTGTAGATGTAGATGCCACTGGTTCTTCACGTTCTGCAGATGTAGATGCCACTGGTTCTTCACGTTCTGCAGATGTAGATGCCACTGGTTCTTCACGTTCTGCAGATGTAGATGCCACTGGTTCTTCACGTTCTGCAGATGTAGATGCCATTGGTTCTTCACGTTCTGCAGATGTAGATGCCACTGGTTCTTCACGTTCTGTAGATGTAGATGCCACTGGTTCTTCACGTTCTGCAGATGTAGATGCCACTGGTTCTTCACGTTCTGCAGATGTAGATGCCACTGGTTCTTCACGTTCTGCAGATGTAGATGCCACTGGTTCTTCACGTTCTGTGTATGTAGATGCCACTGGTTCTTCACGTTCTGCAGATGTAGATGCCACTGGTTCTTCACGTTCTGCAGATGTAGATGCCACTGGTTCGTCACGTTCTGTAGATGTAGATGCCACTGGTTCGTCACGTTCTGCAGATGTAGATGCCACTGGTTCTTCACGTTCTGCAGATGTAGATGCCACTGGTTCTTCACGTTCTGTGTATGTAGATGCCACTGGTTCTTCACGTTCTGCAGATGTAGATGCCACTGGTTCTTCACGTTCTGCAGATGTAGATGCCACTGGTTCTTCACGTTCTGCAGATGTAGATGCCACTGGTTCTTCACGTTCTGCAGATGTAGATGCCACTGGTTCGTCACGTTCTGTAGATGTAGATGCCACTGGTTCTTCACGTTCTGCAGATGTAGATGCCACTGGTTCTTCACGTTCTGCAGATGTAGATGCCACTGGTTCTTCACGTTCTGCAGATGTAGATGCCACTGGTTCTTCACGTTCTGCAGATGTAGATGCCACTGGTTCGTCACGTTCTGTAGATGTAGATGCCACTGGTTCTTCACGTTCTGTGTATGTAGATGCCACTGGTTCTTCACGTTCTGTGTATGTAGATGCCACTGGTTCTTCACGTTCTGCAGATGTAGATGCCACTGGTTTTTCACGTTCTGCAGATGTAGATGCCACTGGTTCTTCACGTTCTGCAGATGTAGATGCCACTGGTTCTTCACGTTCTGTGTATGTAGATGCCACTGGTTCTTCGCGTTCTGCAGATGTAGATGCCACTGGTTCTTCACGTTCTGTGTATGTAGATGCCACTGGTTCTTCACGTTCTGCAGATGTAGATGCCACTGGTTCTTCACGTTCTGCAGATGTAGATGCCACTGGTTCTTCACGTTTTGCAGATGTAGATGCCACTGGTTCTTCACGTTCTGTAGATGTAGATGCCACTGGTTTTTCACGTTCTGCAGATGTAGATGCCACTGGTTCTTCACGTTCTGTGTATGTAGATGCCACTGGTTCTTCACGTTCTGCAGATGTAGATGCCACTGGTTTTTCACGTTCTGCAGATGTAGATGCCACTGGTTCTTCACGTTCTGCAGATGTAGATGCCACTGGTTCTTCACGTTCTGTGTATGTAGATGCCACTGGTTCTTCGCGTTCTGCAGATGTAGATGCCACTGGTTCTTCACGTTCTGTGTATGTAGATGCCACTGGTTCTTCACGTTCTGCAGATGTAGATGCCACTGGTTCTTCACGTTCTGCAGATGTAGATGCCACTGGTTCTTCACGTTTTGCAGATGTAGATGCCACTGGTTCTTCACGTTCTGCAGATGTAGATGCCACTGGTTCTTCACGTTCTGCAGATGTAGATGCCACTGGTTCTTCACGTTCTGCAGATGTAGATGCCACTGGTTCTTCACGTTCTGCAGATGTAGATGCCACTGGTTCTTCACGTTCTGCAGATGTAGATGCCACTGGTTCTTCACGTTTTGCAGATGTAGATGCCACTGGTTCTTCACGTTCTGTAGATGTAGATGCCACTGGTTCTTCACGTTCTGCAGGTGTAGATGCCACTGGTTCTTTACGTTCTGCAGATGTAGATGCCACTGGTTCTTCACGTTCTGCAGATGTAGATGCCACTGGTTCTTCACGTTCTGCAGATGTAGATGCCACTGGTTCTTCACGTTCTGCAGATGTAGATGCCACTGGTTCTTCACGTTCTGCAGATGTAGATGCCACTGGTTCTTCACGTTTTGCAGATGTAGATGCCACTGGTTCTTCACGTTCTGCAGATGTAGATGCCACTGGTTCTTCACGTTCTGTAGATGTAGATGCCACTGGTTCTTCACGTTCTGCAGATGTAGATGCCACTGGTTCTTCATGTTCTGTGTATGTAGATGCCACTGGTTCTTCACGTTCTACAGATGTAGATGCCACTGGTTCTTCACGTTCTGCAGATGTAGATGCCACTGGTTCTTCACGTTCTGCAGATGTAGATGCCACTGGTTCTTCACATTCTGCAGATGTAGATGCCACTGGTTCTTCACGTTCTGCAGATGTAGATGCCACTGGTTCTTCACGTTCTGCAGATGTAGATGCCACTGGTTCTTCACGTTCTGCAGATGTAGATGCCACTGGTTCTTCACATTCTGCAGATGTAGATGTCACTGGTTCTTCACGTTCTGCAGATGTAGATGCCACTGGTTCTTCACGTTCTGCAGATGTAGATGCCACTGGTTCTTCACGTTCTGCAGATGTAGATGCCACTGGTTCTTCACGTTCTGCAGATGTAGATGCCACTGGTTCTTCACGTTCTGCAGATGTAGATGCCACTGGTTCTTCACGTTCTGCAGATGTAGATGCCACTGGTTCTTCACGTTCTGCAGATGTAGATGCCACTGGTTCTTCACGTTCTGCAGATGTAGATGCCACTGGTTCTTCACGTTCTGCAGATGTAGATGCCACTGGTTCTTCACGTTCTGTAGATGTGGATTCCACTGAATCTTCACGTTCTGCAAATGTAGATGTCACTGGTTCTTCACGTTCTGCAGATGTAGATGCCACTGGTTCTTCACGTTCTGCAGATGTAGATGCCACTGGTTCTTCACGTTCTGCAGATGTAGATGCCACTGGTTCTTCACGTTCTGTAGATGTAGATGCCACTGGTTCTTCACGTTCTGCAGATGTAGATGCCACTGGTTCTTCATGTTCTGTGTATGTAGATGCCACTGGTTCTTCACGTTCTACAGATGTAGATGCCACTGGTTCTTCACGTTCTGCAGATGTAGATGCCACTGGTTCTTCACGTTCTGCAGATGTAGATGCCACTGGTTCTTCACATTCTGCAGATGTAGATGCCACTGGTTCTTCACGTTCTGCAGATGTAGATGCCACTGGTTCTTCACGTTCTGCAGATGTAGATGCCACTGGTTCTTCACGTTCTGCAGATGTAGATGCCACTGGTTCTTCACATTCTGCAGATGTAGATGTCACTGGTTCTTCACGTTTTTTGATGTAGATGCCACTGGTTCTTCACGTTCTGCAGGTGTAGATGACACTGGTTCTTCACGTTCTGCAGATGTAGATGCCACTGGTTCTTCACGTTTTGTTGATGTAGATGCCACTGGTTCTTCACGTTTTTTGATGTAGATGCCACTGGTTCTTCATGTTCTGCAGATGTAGATGCCACTGGTTCTTCACGTTCTGCAGATGTAGATGCCACTGGTTCTTCACGTTTTGTTGATGTAGATGCCACTGGTTCTTCACGTTCTGCAGATGTAGATGCCACTGGTTCTTCACGTTCTGCAGATGTAGATGCCACTGGTTCTTCACGTTCTGTAGATGTAGATGCCACTGGTTCTTCAGATTCTGCAGATGTAGATGCCACTGGACGCTTGTGTTGCGATCGAAACGTCGTGTTCTTTTATTATTTTTTCTTCTACCCACGTGACTTTACCGACAGACCCAAAGAAAAATAATTCCTGCGGTCACGAAAGCTTTAAGTCAAGATTTAACCTGACCTACTACAAAGCATAGCGCGGTGAACATTTACTTAGTGAAATGAAGCCTATAGTTCATAGTTTCACGGGATCTTCTTTGCCAGTAACAGATATGATAATGGGGGTTTCCACTTTTTTCTGGCAACAAAAACTTGCGTGTCCAGACGGTAAATCACCAAACTGAAACCTTTTTACACGGAATCGCGTTGTCTGCGTTAACCACAAAGCGTGTGGTGAGAATGCCAATGTGAAAGGTGTCTCGGGTGTGGACCAACCAGTTTCAAAGATAATGCATCATCTTACGCTGGTCAACACACTTTTTCTGGCATAAGGTTTTTAAGATAATTTTGGGGTGCTGATTCCAAATGTGGCATCAGTTTTTTGTCTATCACATCAGGTTTTTGAGATATCAATTATTGCATTTTCAATAAAAACTGCTGAAGAAAAATATTAAATAAATGTGTATATCTACATGAAATGATATTATAAACACACTATCCTAAAAATACAGCACCGTGTTTTAACACTAAAGCAGTCACTGACTCGCAACAACTTGCAATCATAAGTGACAGAGTTAATTTCGGGTAAAAGCAATGAAAATGGGGTATGCCGATGGCATAAAAATGAGATGTGATAGAGCAAATCTGAGATCAGATTTGGAATCGGCGCCCTGAAATTAGTCTAGAACAGCTGCAAAAGTCCAGGCCAGAAAGAAATGATTTTTTTTTTGTTGACCAGTGAATTATCAGAGTGTGTTTTAAAATCTCGATTTGAAGCTATTCGTGACTGCATGAGTCCATACTCTTTGGTTCTTTCGGTAAAGTCGTCACGTAGAAGGCAAATAATAAAATACTAAAAATAAAACGTAATAAAAATGACGTTTTGATTGCAACACAAGCAATCGTCATCAGGTGTGAAACCCACAGCAAGAACCTTCTAGCTGTGATTGCTTGTGTTGCAATCGAGACGTCATTTTTATTATGTTTAATTTAATTATTTCCCTTCTACGTGACGACTTTACCGAAAGAACCAAGAATGCGAATCCCTGCAGTCACCAAAGCTTTACATCGAAATCCAAAGAACGTGTTTTTTGTTTGCATTCTGACGCGATTCCTCGTGCAAAGGTTGCAGTTTGGTGTTTGAACATTTGAACTCGGCCGTATTGTCGCCAGAAAAAAGAGGAAACGTCTATTATGAGTTCATAGTTCCGTTTCGTCTGGTGTCACGACGCAATTATAGACATGCGGGTCAGAGCATGTGGCGGCTATAAATGTCCACGTGATGATGATGATTATGATGACCCACCAATGGGTTGGGCTATCAGTCACTTCTTCTTGGTTCTTTCGGTAAAGTCATCACGTAGAATGGAAATAATAAAATAATAAAATAAAACATAATAAAATACAATTCTCACGACGTTTCGGCCACAACGCAAGCAGCCGTCCTCAGGTGAAGAACAGGTCTGTTGCTGTCTTTCCGACAGACCTGTTCTTCACCTGAGGACGGCTGCTTGCGTTGTGACCGAAACGTCGTGAGAATTGTATTTTATTATGTTTTATTTTATTATTTTATTATTTCCATTCTACGTGATGACTTTACCGAAAGAACCAAGAAGATGAATCCCTGCAGTCACGAAAGCTTTACATCGAAATTGTATCTGTCACTTGTGATGACTGGTTTCGCTCCTGATGAAAGAGCTACCTCAGCAGCACATCGGGGCCTTACCTGGTCAAGTGAAAATATTTTAGACGTTCAGTATGGGTCTCTGTGGGTCTCTGTGGGTCTCTGTGGGTCTCTGTGAGTCTCTATGGGTCTCTGTGGGTCTATATGAGTCTCTGTGGGTCTCTGTGGGTCTATATGGGTCTCTGTGGGTGTCTGATGGTCTCTGTGGGTCTCTGTGGGTCTCTGTGGGTCTCTGAGAGTCGCTGAGGGTCTCTGTGTCTCTGTGGGTCTCTGTGGGTCTCTGTGGGTCTCTGGGTGTCTGTGGGTCTCTGTGGGTCTCTGTGAGTCTCTGTGGGTCTCTGTATGTCTCTGTGGGTCTCTGTGGGTCTCTGTGGCTCTATGTGTGTCTCTATGGGTCTCTGTGGGTCTCTGTGGGTCTCTGTGGGTGTCTGAGGGTCTCTGTGGGTCTCTATAGGTCTCTGTGTCTCTGTGGGTTTCTATGGGTCTCTGTGTCTCTGTGTCTCTGTGGGTCTATATGAGTCTCTGAGGGTCTCTGTGGGTCTCTGAGGGTCTCTGTGGGTCTCTATAGGTCTCTGTGTCTCTGTGGGTCTCTATGGGTCTCTATGGGTCTCTGTGTCTCTGTGGGTCTCTGTGGGTCTCTGTGGGTCTCTATGGGTCTCTGTGGGTCTCTGTGTCTCTGTGGGTCTCTATGGGTCTCTGTGTCTCTGTGGGTCTCTGTGTCTCTGTGGGTCTCTATGGGTCTCTGTGTCTCTGTGGGTCTCTATGGGTCTCTGTGTCTCTGTGGGTCTCTGTGGGTCTCTGTGTCTCTGTGGGTCTCTATGGGTCTCTGTGTCTCTGTGGGTCTCTACGAGTCTTTAAAAACGTGCGTTCAGTGTATATGGCCGCTGCTATAACTCCCCACGACGACGATGAAAAGCTCCCACGTGATTGAGCAGCTTTCCTTTGTGATGGCTTCTGTAATAAGTAATATTTAAAAAAACAAACTTTTACTGGTAGGAACGAAGTGAACCAGCCTACAATAGATTATATCGTCCGTCCATCCGTCCGTGTAGCAAAATCGCCCCCTACTGCAAACACTTGGCAGGACCCTACAAAAACGTTTAGACTCAGTGACGCTTTCCTGGCTAAACAAGTGTAACATTCCCTTATAATTCCCTGAGATAGCTTTTAATGAAAACTTTTAATTAAAATTTAACTCACAGCGGCCGAAAGCCTACAGCTAGGCCTAAAGCCTAGAACTAGGCCTCAAACTCTCCCTTCGTATCGTACCCCCGCGTGTGTGAAAGGGAGTTAATGTTTAACAATGTTACATTCCCTGATGTTTTTAAATAGAAACATTTACATTTAAAGCTTTTGCATAAATAATTAAAACATTTAAATTAAAAATTAACTCACAGCGGCCTAAAGCCTACAGCTAGGCCTAAAGCCTAGAACTAGGCCTCAAACTCTCCCTTCATATCGTACCCCCGCGTGTGTGAAAGGGAGTTAATGTTTAACAATGTTACATTCCCTGATGTTTTTAAATAGAAACATTTACATTTAAAGCTTTTGCATAAATAATTAAAACATTTAAATTAAAAATTAACTCACAGCGGCCTAAAGCCTACAGCTAGGCCTAAAGCCTAGAACTAGGCCTCAAACTCTCCCTTCGTATCGTACCCCCGCGTGTGTGAAATTGAGTTAATGTTTAACAATGTTACATTCCCTGATGTTTTTAAATAGAAACATTTACATTTAAAGCTTTTGCATAAATAATTAAAACATTTAAATTAAAAATTAACTCACAGCGGCCTAAAGCCTACAGCTAGGCCTAAAGCCTAGAACTAGGCCTCAAACTCTCCCTTCGTATCGTACCCCCGCGTGTGTGAAAGGGAGTTAATGTTTAACAATGTTACATTCCCTGATGTTTTTAAATAGAAACATTTAAAGCTTTTGCATAAATAATTAAAACATTTAAATTAAAAATTAACTCACAGCGGCCGAAAGCCTACAGCTAGGCCTAAAGCCTAGAACTAGGCCTCAAACTCTCCCTTCGTATCGTACCCCCGCGTGTGTGAAAGGGAGTTAATGTTTAACAATGTTACATTCCCTGATGTTTTTAAATAGAAACATTTAAAGCTTTTGCATAAATAATTAAAACATTTAAATTAAAAATTAACTCACAGCGGCCGAAAGCCTACAGCTAGGCCTAAAGCCTAGAACTAGGCCTCAAACTCTCCCTTCGTATCGTACCCCCGCGTGTGTGAAAGGGAGTTAATGTTTAACAATGTTACATTCCCTGATGTTTTTTTTAAATAGAAACATTGACATTTAAAGCTTTTACATAAATAATTAAAACATTTAAATTAAAAATTAACTCACAGCGGCCTAAAGCCTACAGCTAGGCCTAAAGCCTAGAACTAGGCCTCAAACTCTCCCTTCGTATCGTCCGATTAGGTGAAGCAGCATCGCCCCCTACTGCAAACACTTGGCAGGACCCTACAAAAACCTTTAGACTCAGTGGGGCTTTCCTGGCTAATCAAGTGTAATAATACATTATGTTTATATTTTTTGGTTATTCGTTCCTACCAGCCCACCCCGCAGGGTCCTGTTTTTAAAGCACGCTCTATGAAATGTACCGTGCTAGTAATGGCAGAACTCCACGACTCCAGGAAGTGGCCCCGAAGATTGCCGCAACGTGAGGGACCGTGGCCAATTACAGCCAACCTCAGTTGAGCGTTGACAATTATACCCAAGCCGAGAGATAACATGTAAAAAAGAATGTTAAAAATATATATTTTTTTATGATAGAATATAGTATTGTCATCAGTATTCCATAAGTATACCAAGTTTGCAGATAGATAACATGTAAAAAAGAATGTTAAAAATATATTTTTTTTTATGATAGAATATAGTATTGTCATCAGTATTCCATAAGTATACCAAGTTTGCAGATAGATAACATGTAAAAAAGAATGTTAAAAAAATATATTTTTTTAATGATAGAATATAGTATTGTTATCAGTATGCCATAAGTATACCACGTTTGCAGATAGATAACATGTAAAAAAGAATGTAAAAAAAAAATCTATTTTTTTAAATGATAGAATATAGTATTGTCATCAGTATGCCATAAGTATAACAAGTTTGCAGATAGATAACATGTAAAAAAGAATGTAAAAAAAATATTTGTAAATTATAGAATATAGTATTGTCATCAGTATGCCATAAGTATATAAGTTTGCAGATAGATAACATGTAAAAAAGAATGTTAAAAAAAATATTTTTTTAATGATAGAATATAGTATTGTCATCGGTATGCCATAAGTATTCCAAGTTTGCAGATAGATAACATGTAAAAAAGAATGTTTAAAAAATATATATTATTTTTTAATGATAGAATATGGTATTGTCATCAGTATGCCATACGTATACGAAGTTTGCAGATAGATAACATGTAAAAAAGAATGTTTAAAAAATATATATTATTTTTTAATGATAGAATATGGTATTGTCATCAGTATGACATAAGTATACAAGTTTGCAGATAGATAACATGTAAAAAAGAATGTTAAAAACATATATATTTTTTAAATGATATTGTCATGAGTATGCCATAAGTATACAAGTTTGCAGATAGATAACATGTAAAAAAGAATGTTAAAAAAATATATATTATTTTTTTATGATAGAATATGGTATTGTCATCGGTATGCCATAAGTATACAAGTTTGCAGATAGATAACATGTAAAAAAGAATGTTAAAAAAATATATATTATTTTTTAATGATAGAATATAGTATTGTTATCAGTATGCCATAAGTATACAAGTTTGCAGATAGATAACATGTAAAAAAGAATGTTAAAAATATATATATTATTTTTTAATGATAAAATATGGTATTGTCATCGGTATGCCATAAGTATACCAAGTTTGCAGATAGATAACATGTAAAAAAGAATGTTAAAAATATATATATTATTTTTTAATGATAAAATATGGTATTGTCATCAGTATGCCATACGTATACCAAGTTTGCAGATAGATAACATGTTAAAAAGAATGTAAAAAAAATATATATTATTTTTTAATGATAGAATATGGTATTGTCATCAGTATGCCATAAGTATTCCAAGATTGCAGTCGATGTCACATTGGGAAGTGGGTTAAAATTGAGTGCCAAGATTTGATGATACGACAACAACAACAGACAGTGACCTTGACATGCACTTAGCCTGGCACGAGCAGCGCCCCCTAGTGACGTGACCGCCACTTAGTGGCGAATGGCGGTTGTTGTTGTTGTTGTGAGTCTCTGTGTGTGTGTGAGTCTCTGTGTGTGTGTGAGTCTCTGTGTGTGTGTGTCTCTGTGTGTGTGAGTCTCTGTGTGTGTGTGAGTCTCTGTGTGTGAGTCTGTGTGTGTGGGTGAGTCTATCTCTGTGTGTGTGTGAATCTCTGAGTGTGTGTGAGTCATCTGAGTTTGGGTGAGTCTCTTTCTGTGTGTGTGAGTCTGTGTGTATCTGTGTGTGTGAGTCTCTGTGTGAGTGAGTCTCTGTGTGTGTGAGTCTGTGTGTGTGCGTCTCTGTGTGTATGAGAGTCTCTGTGTGTGTGAGTCTGTGTGTGTGTAAGTCTCTGTGTGTGTGTCTGTGTGTGTAAGTCTCTGTGTGTGTGTGTAAGTCTGTGTGTGTGTAAGTCTGTGTGTGTGTGTGTGTAAGTCTGTGTGTGTGTAAGTCTGTGTGTGTGTAAGTCTCTGTCTGTGTGTGTAAGTATGTGTGTGTGTAAGTCTCTGTGTGTGTAAGTCTCTGTGTGTGTAAGTCTATGTGTGTGTAAGTCACTCTGTGTGTGTACGTCTGTGTGTGAGAGTCTCTGTGTTGTTGTGATTCTCTGTGTGTGTGTGTGTAAGTCTCTGTGTGTGTGTGTATGTCTCTGTGTGTAAGTCTCTGTGTGTGTGTAAGTCTCTGTGTGTGTGTGTAAGTCTCTGTGTGTGTGTGTAAGTATCTGTGTGTGTGTAAGTCTGTGTGTGTGTGTAAGTCTCTGTGTGTGTGTAAGTCTGTGTGTGTGTGTGTAAGTCTCTGTGTGTGTGTGTAAGTCTGTGTGTGTGTGTGTAAGTCTCTGTGTGTGTGTGTAAGTCTCTGTGTGTGTAAGTCTCTGTGTGTGTAAGTCTCTGTGTGTGTGTGAGAGGCTCTGTCTCTGTGTGTGTGTAAGTCTGTGTGTGTAAGTATTTGCGTGTGTAAGTCTCTGTGTGTCTAAGTCTCTCTCTGTGTGTGTGTGTGAGTCTCTGCCTGTGTGTGTGTATGTCTCTGTGTGTGTGTAAGTCTCTGTGTGTGTGTAAGTCTCTGTGTGTGTGTAAGTCTGTGTGTGTGTGTAAGTCTGTGTGTGTGTGTAAGTCTCTGTGTGTGTGTAAGTCTGTGTGTGTGTGTGTAAGTCTCTGTGTGTGTGTGTAAGTCTCTGTGTGTGTAAGTCTCTGTGTGTGTAAGTCTCTGTGTGTGTGTGTGTGTGAGAGGCTCTGTCTCTGTGTGTGTGTAAGTCTGTGTGTGTAAGTATTTGCGTGTGTAAGTCTCTGTGTGTCTAAGTCTCTCTCTGTGTGTGTGTGAGTCTCTGCCTGTGTGTGTGTATGTCTCTGTGTGTGTGTGAGTCTCTGTGTGTGTGTCTCTGTGTGTGTAAGTCTCCGTGTGTTTGTGTTTCATCAGGAACTGGCCACGTACGAGAAGCTGGGGGATGATGTTCACCTCACGGAACAAGGTGACACCTGAGTTCACACCCTGGGTCAAGGTCTCCCTCTCTCTCTGTCTGACTGTCTGTCTTTGTCAGTACGCTACTGACGAACAACTCAGGTTCCATAGGTCTGTTCGTAAATCGATTCGTTCGTAAGTCCAACTTTACTCGTGTCGATTCCAAACGCGTTGTACGACGTGTACACTAGACACAGGGAATGGCTTCACAAGTTTTATCATCTCCTGCAGATGTAGATGCCACTGGTTCTTCACGTTCTGCAGATGTAGATGCCACTGGTTTTTCACGTTCTGCAGATGTAGATGCCAATGGTTCTTCATGTTCTGTAGATGTAGATGCTACTGGTTTTTCACGTTCTGCAGATGTAGATGCCACTGTTTCTTCACGTTCTGTAGATGTAGATGCCACTGGTTCTTCACGTTCTGCAGATGTAGATGCCACTGGTTTTTCACGTTCTGCAGATGTAGATGCCAATGGTTCTTCATGTTCTGTAGATGTAGATGCTACTGGTTTTTCACGTTCTGCAGATGTAGATGCCACTGTTTCTTCACGTTCTGTAGATGTAGATGCCACTGGTTCTTCACGTTCTGCAGATGTAGATGCCACTGGTTTTTCACGTTCTGCAGATGTAGATGCCAATGGTTCTTGACGTTCTGTAG
>NC_136340.1:2315202-2335202 GCF_964198595.1 Lampetra fluviatilis | reverse complement strand
ACTCTCCTGCCTCTCCCCTCTCATCTAACTCTGCTCCCCTCCACGCACTCTCCTGCCTCTCCCCTCTCATCTCACTCCACTCCCCTCCACGCTCTCTCCTGCCTCTCCCCTCTCATCTCACTCCACTCCCCTCCACGCACTCTCCTGCCTCTCCCCTCTCATCTCACTCCACTCCCCTCCACACTCTCTCCTGCCTCTCCCCTCTCATCTCACTCCCCTCCCCTCCGCACACTCTCCTGCCTCTCCCCTCTCATCTCACTCCACTCCCCTCCACGCTCTCTCCTGCCTCTCCCCTTTCATCTCACTCCACTCCCCTCCACGCACTCTCCTGCCTCTCCCCTCTCATCTCACTCCACTCCCCTCCACGCACTCTCCTACCTCTCCCCTCTCATCTCACTCCACTCCCCTCCACGCACTCTCCTGCCTCTCCCCTCTCATCTCACTCCACTCCCCTCCACGCACTCTCCTACCTCTCCCCTCTCATCTCACTCCACTCCCCTCCACACACTCTCCTGCCTCTCCCCTCTCATCTCACTCCACTCCCCTCCACGCTCTCTCCTGCCTCTCCCCTCTCATCTCACTCCCCTCCCCTCCACGCTCTCTCCTGCCTCTCCCCTCTCATCTCACTCCCCTCCCCTCCACGCACTCTCCTGCCTCTCCCCTCTCATCTCACTCCCCTCCCCTCCACGCACTCTCCTGCCTCTCCCCTCTCATCTCACTCCCCTCCCCTCCACGCTCTCTCCTGCCTCTCCCCTCTCATCTCACTCCCCTCCCCTCCACGCACTCTCCTGCCTCTCCCCTCTCATCTCACTCCCCTCCCCTCCACGCTCTCTCCTGCCTCTCCCCTCTCATCTCACTCCCCTCCCCTCCACGCTCTCTCCTGCCTCTCCCCTCTCATCTCACTCCCCTCCCCTCCCCTCCACGCACTCTCCTGCCTCTCCCCTCTCATCTCACTCCCCTCCCCTCCACGCACTCTCCTGCCTCTCCCCTCTCATCTCACTCCACTCCCCTCCACGCTCTCTCCTGCCTCTCCCCTCTCATCTCACTCCACTCCCCTCCACGCACTCTCCTGCCTCTCCCCTCTCATCTCACTCCACTCCCCTCCACGCTCTCTCCTGCCTCTCCCCTCTCATCTCACTCCACTCCCCTCCACGCACTCTCCTGCCTCTCCCCTCTCATCTCACTCCACTCCCCTCCACGCTCTCTCCTGCCTCTCCCCTCTCATCTCACTCTTCTCCCCTCCACACACTCTCCTGCCTCTCCCCTCTCATCTCACTCTGCTCCCCTCCACGCTCTCTCCTGCCTCTCCCCTCTCATCTCACTCCACTCCCCTCTCATCTCACTCCACTCCCCTCCACGCACTCTCCTACCTCTCCCCTCTCATCTCACTCCACTCCCCTCTCATCTCACTCCACTCCCCTCCACGCACTCTCCTGCCTCTCCCCTCTCATCTCACTCCCCTCCACGCACTCTCCTGCCTCTCCCCTCTCATCTCACTCCACTCCACGCACTCTCCTGCCTCTCCCCTCTCATCTCACTCCACTCCCCTCCACACACTCTCCTGCCTCTCCCCTCTCATCTCACTCCACTCCCCTCCACGCTCTCTCCTGCCTCTCCCCTCTCATCTCACTCCCCTCCACGCACTCTCCTGCCTCTCCCCTCTCATCTCACTCCACTCCCCTCCACGCACTCTCCTGCCTCTCCCCTCTCATCTCACTCAACTCCCCTCCACACACTCTCCTGCCTCTCCCCTCTCATCTCACTCCACTCCCCTCCACACACTCTCCTACCTCTCCCCTCTCATCTCACTCCCCTCCACACACTCTCCTGCCTCTCCCCTCTCATCTCACTCCACTCCCCTCCACACACTCTCCTACCTCTCCCCTCTCATCTCACTCCCCTCCACGCACTCTCCTGCCTCTCCCCTCTCATCTCACTCCCCTCCACGCACTCTCCAACCTCTCCCCTCTCATCTCACTCCACTCCCCTCCACACACTCTCCTGCCTCTCCCCTCTCATCTCACTCCCCTCCACGCACTCTCCTGCCTCTCCCCTCTCATCTCACTCCACTCCCCTCCACACACTCTCCTGCCTCTCCCCTCTCATCTCACTCCACTCCCCTCCACGCTCTCTCCTGCCTCTCCCCTGCCAATGACGGATTCCATTCTCGTTGCTTTCCAGGTCAGGGGATCGGATCTGAGATCTTGAAGCTCGTCAGCCAGGTGAGACGATGTCCCATCGATAACCCTCGCCAGCATCACCACTCTCGACCTCCTGTAGACCAGGCGAGGTAGTCAACATCTACTAGCCACCGTGATGATGATGATGGTGAGAGAGAGAGCCACTCAAACTCCACATCTACAGCAGCAGGCATCGTAAGATTCGGGATCGAACCCACGACCTCCTGTACACCAGGCGAGGTAGTCAACATCTCATTTCCAATTTCGATTTAAAGCTTTCGTGACTGCAGGGATTCATCTTCTTGGTTCTTTCTGTAAAGTCACGTGACTTTATCGAAAGAACCAAGAAGATCTCATAGCCACCTTGATGATGATGGTGGGGAGAGACACTCAGATTCCACATCTACAGCAGCAGGCATCGTGAGGATCGGGATTGAACCCCCGACCTCCTGTGCACCAGGCGAGGTAGTCAACATCTCATAGCCACCGCAGTCAACAGCCCCCCCCCCCACCCCTTGCCTCCCCCCACCCCTCCCCCCCCACCCCTGGCCCCCCACCCCTCCCCTCCCCCCTTACCCCTTCCCCCCCCACCCCTGGCCCCCCACCCCTCCCCTCCCCCCTCACCCCTTCCCCCCACCCCTGGCACCCCCCCCCACCCCTCCCCCCCACCACCCCTGACCCCTCCACCCCCTCCCCCCCCCACCCCTTCCCCCCCCCCTTCCCCACCCCTTGCCCCCCACCCCTCCCCCCCACCCCTCCCCTCCCCCCTCACCCCTTCCCCCCCCACCCCTCCCCCCCACCCCCCCAGGTTGCCGTGGAGTCGCGCTGCTCGGTGATGACGTTCCTGGTGGCCGAGTGGAACGCGGATTCCATCGAGTTCTACAGACGCCGCGGCGCCGTCAACTGCACGGCGAGCGAGGGCTGGCACGTGTACAACATCACGCGGCAGAGCCTGCAGGAGATCGCCAGCGACCAGTGCGTTGGGGTGGGGGGGGGGTCTAGGGGGGGTCTAGAGGGGCTTAAGAGGGGGTTTAGGAGGGTTTAGGGGGGCTTAAGAGGGTCTTAACGGGGGCTTAAGGGGGTCAATGGGGGGATTAGAGGGGGTCCAGGAGGAGGGTCACACAGAGAGCCACAGACTCATCACACAGAGACCTACAGACTCACTCACACAGAGACCCACAGACTCATCACACAGAGACCCACAGACTCACCACACAGAGACCCACAGACTCATCACACAGAGACCCACAGACTCACCACACAGAGACCCACAGACTCATCACACAGAGACCCACAGACTCATCACACAGAGACCCACAGACTCATCACACAGAGACCCACAGACTCATCACACAGAGACCCACAGACTCATCACACAGAGACCCACAGACTCACCACACAGAGACCCACAGACTCACCACACAGAGACCCACAGACTCATCACGCAGAGACCCACAAACTCATCAAACAGAGACCCACAAACTCATCACACAGAGACCCACAGACTCATCACACAGAGACCCACAGACTCATCACACAGAGACCCACAGACTCATCACACAGAGACCCACAGACTCACCACACAGAGACCCACAGACTCACCACACAGAGACCCACAGACTCACCACACAGAGACCCACAGACTCATCACACAGAGACCCACAGACTCACCACACAGAGACCCACAGACTCACCACACAGAGACCCAAAGACTCATCACACAGAGACCCACAGACTCATCACGCAGAGACCCACAGACTCACCACACAGAGACCCACAGACTCATCACACAGAGACCCACAGACTCACCACACAGAGACCCACAGACTCATCACACAGAGACCCACAGACTCATCACACAGAGACCCACAGACTCACCACACAGAGACCCACAGACTCATCACACAGAGACCCACAGACTCACCACACAGAGACCCACAGACTCACCACACAGAGACCCAAAGACTCATCACACAGAGACCCACAGACTCATCACGCAGAGACCCACAGACTCACCACACAGAGACCCACAGACTCACCACACAGAGACCCAAAGACTCATCACACAGAGACCCACAGACTCATCACACAGAGACCCACAGACTCACCACACAGAGACCCACAGACTCACCACACAGAGACCCACAGACTCATCACGCAGAGACCCACAGACTCATCACACAGAGACCCAAAGACTCACCACACAGAGACCCACAGACTCACTCACACAGAGACCCATAGACTCATCACACAAAGACCCACAGACTCACTCACACAGAGACCCACAGACTCACTCACACAGAGACCCACAGACTCATCACACAAAGACCCACAGACTCACCACACAGAGACCCACAGACTCACTCACACAGAGACCCACAGACTCACCACACAGAGACCCATAGACTCATCACACAAAGACCCACAGACTCACCACACACATACCCACAGACTCACTCACACAGAGACCCATAGACTCATCACACAAAGACCCACAGACTCACTCACACAGAGACCCACATACTCATCACGCAGAGACCCACAGACTCATCACACAGAGACCCACAGACTTATCACGCAAAGACCCGAAGACTCACCACACAAAGACCCACAGACTCACCACACAGAGACCCACAGACTAACTCACACAGAGACCCATATACTCATCACACAAAGACCCACAGACTCACCACACAGAGACCCACAGACTCACTCACACAGATACCCATAGACTCATCACACAAAGACCCACAGACTCACTCACACAGAGACCCACAGACTCACTCACACAGAGACCCAAAGTCTCATCACACAAAGACCCACAGACTCACCACACAGAGACCCACAGACTCACCACACAGAGACCGACAGACTCATCACACAGAGACCCACAGACTCACCACACAGAGACCCACAGACTCATCACACAGAGACCCACAGACTCACCACACAGAGACCCACAGACTCACCACACAGAGACCCACCGACTCATCACGCAGAGACCCACAGACTCATCACACAGAGACCCACTGACTCACCACACAGAGACCCACAGACTCACTCACACAGAGACCCATAAACTCACTCACACAGAGACCCATAAACTCACTCACACAGAGACCCATAAACTCACTCACACAGAGAGCCATAGACTCACTCACACAGAGACCCACAGACTCATCACGCAGAGACCCACAGACTCGCCACACAGAGACCCACAAACTCACTCACACAGAGACCCACAGACTCATCACACAAAGACCCACAGACTCACTCACACAGAGAGCCATAGACTCATCACACAAAGACCCACAGACTCACTCACACAGAGACCCACAGACTCACTCACACAAAGACCCACAGACTCACTCACACAGAGAGCCATAGACTCATCACACAAAGACCCACAGACTCACTCACACAGAGAGCCATAGACTCATCACACAAAGACCCACAGACTCATCACACAAAGACCCACAAACTCACTCACACAGAGACCCACAGACTCATCACACAAAGACCCACAGACTCACTCACACAGAGAGCCATAGACTCATCACACAAAGACCCACAGACTCACTCACACAGAGACCCACAGACTCATCACACAAAGACCCACAGACTCACCACACAGAGACCCACAGACTCACTCACACAGAGACCCACAGACTCACCACACAGAGACCCATAGACTCATCACACAAAGACCCACAGACTCACCACACACATACCCACAGACTCACTCACACAGAGACCCATAGACTCATCACACAAAGACCCACAGACTCACTCACACAGAGACCCACATACTCATCACGCAGAGACCCACAGACTCATCACACAGAGACCCACAGACTTATCACGCAAAGACCCGAAGACTCACCACACAAAGACCCACAGACTCACCACACAGAGACCCACAGACTAACTCACACAGAGACCCATATACTCATCACACAAAGACCCACAGACTCACCACACAGAGACCCACAGACTCACTCACACAGATACCCATAGACTCATCACACAAAGACCCACAGACTCACTCACACAGAGACCCACAGACTCACTCACACAGAGACCCAAAGACTCATCACACAAAGACCCACAGACTCACCACACAGAGACCCACAGACTCACCACACAGAGACCGACAGACTCATCACACAGAGACCCACAGACTCACCACACAGAGACCCACAGACTCATCACACAAAGACCCACAGACTCACCACACACATACCCACAGACTCACTCACACAGAGACCCACATACTCATCACGCAGAGACCCACAGACTCACAGAGACCCACAGACTCACCACACACATACCCACAGACTCACTCACACAGAGACCCACAGACTCATCACATAGAGACCCACATACTGACTCACACAGAGACCCATAGACTCATCACACAAAGACCCACAGACTCACTCACACAGAGACCCATAGACTCATCACACAAAGACCCACAGACTCACCACACAGAGACCCACAGACTCACTCACACAGAGACCCACAGACTCACTCACACAGAGACCCACAGACTCACCACACAGAGACCCATAGATTCATCACACAAAGACCCACAGACTCATCACGCAGAGACCCACAGACTCATCACGCAGAGACCCATAGACTCATCACGCAGAGACCCACAGACTCATCACGCAGAGACCCACAGACTCATCACACAGAGACCCACAGACTCATCACATAGAGACCCACAGACTCACCACACAGAGACCCATAGACTCATCACACAGAGACCCACAGACTCATCACACAGAGACCCACAGACTCATCACACAGAGACCCACAGACTCACCACACAGAGACCCACAGACTCATCACGCAGAGACCCACAGACTCACCACACAGAGACGCACAGACTCACCACACAGAGACCCACAGACTCATCACACAGAGACCCACAGACTCATCACACAGAGACCCACAGACTCACCACACAGAGACCCACAGACTCACCACACAGAGACCCACAGACTCATCACACAGAGACCCACAGACTCATCACACAGAGACCCACAGACTCACCACACAGAGACCCACAGACTCATCACGCAGAGACCCACAGACTCACCACACAGAGACCCACAGACTCACCACACAGAGACCCACAGACTCACCACACATAGACCCACAGACTCACCACACAGAGACCCACAGACTCATCACACAGAGACCCACAGACTCATCACGCAGAGACCCACAGACTCACCACACAGAGACCCACAGACTCACCACACAGAGACCCACAGACTCACCACACAGAGACCCACAGACTCACCACACAGAGACCCACAGACTCACCACACAGAGACCCACAGACTCACCACACAGAGACCCACAGACTCACCACACAGAGACCCACAGACTCACCACACAGAGACCCACAGACTCACCACACAGAGACCCACAGACTCACCACACAGAGACCCACAGACTCACCACACAGAGACCCACAGACTCATCACGCAGAGACCCACAGACTCATCACACAGAGACCCACAGACTCATCACACAGAGATCCACAGACTCATCACACAGAGATCCACAGACTCATCACACAGAGACCCACAGACTCATCACACAGAGATCCACAGACTCATCACACAGAGACCCACAGACTCATCACACAGAGACCCACAGACTCATCACACAGAGACCCACAGACTCATCACACAGAGACCCACAGACTCATCACACAGAGACCCACAGACTCATCACACAGAGATCCACATACTCATCACACAGAGACCCACAGACTCATCACGCAGAGACCCACAGACTCATCACACAGAGACCCACAGACTCATCACGCAGAGACCCACAGACTCACCACACAGCACCCTGATCACCCCGACCCCCTGATGCCTCCCTGCAGGAAGCCGTGGCGAGACGTGGTGGTGCAGGCGTGACCTGGGTGACGCAGGCGTGACCTCGGTGGTGCAGGCGTGACCTGGGTGGTCACTCACTCACTCACACACTCACTCACTCACACACTCACATACTCACTCACTCACACACTCACTCACTCACATACTCATTCACTCACTCATATACTCACTCACACACACACTCACTCACTCACTCACACACTCACATACTCACTCACACACACACTCACTCACACACTCACATACTCACTCACATACTCACTCACTCACACACTCACTCACACACTCACCCACTCACTCACTCACTCACCCACCCACTCACTCACACTCACTCACTAACACACTCACTCACTCACATACTCACTCGCTCACACACTCACTCACATATTCGCTCGCTCACGCACTCACACACTCACTCACACACTCACTCACTCACATTCTCATTCACTCACTCATATACTCACTCACTCACACACTCACATACTCACTCACATACTCACTCACTCACACATTCACTCACACACTCACACACTCACTCACACATTCACTCACATATCAACCATGTTTATCGAATTGTATAATCGACCTAATCACCGTGATTAATGTATGATTCCCACTCACTCCTATTAAAATCAGTGTCCAACTCGAGCTCACGTCGTGAACTGGAACTTCATAAGCGGCGGTCCCGTCCATTACACGTGGCATGGAGCGATCCAATAGTGGCTGAGAGATGTTGACTACCTCGCCTGGTGCACAGGAGGTCGTGGGTTCGATCCCGACCCTAGCGATGTCTGAGTGAGTGGGTGAGATGTTGACTACCTCGCCTGGTGCACAGGAGGTCGTGGGTTCGATCCCGACCCTAGCGATGTCTGAGTGAGTGGGTGAGATGTTGACTACCTCGCCTGGTGTACAGGAGGTCGTGGGTTCGATCCCAGACCCTGACGATGACTGAGTGAGAGGGTGAGATGTTGACTACCTCGCCTGGTGCACAGGAGGTCGTGGGTTCGATCCCAGACCCTGACGATGACTGAGTGAGAGGGTGAGATGTTGACTACCTCGCCTGGTGCACAGGAGGTCGTGGGTTCGATCCCGATCCTCACGACCTCTTGCACTCCAGGCGAGGTAGTCAACATCTCATAGCCACCGTGATGATGATGATGATGAGAGAGACACTCAAACTCCACATCTATAACAGCAGCAGGCGTCAGGGTCGGGATCGAACCCACGACCTCCTGTGCACCAGGCGAGGTAGTCAACATCTCATAGCCACCGTAATGATGATGAGAGAGAGAGACACTCAGACTCCACATCTACAGCAGCAACAGGCGTCGTCAGGAGTCGGGCTCGAACCCACGACCTCCTGTGCACCAGGCGAGGTAGTCAACATCTCTCAGCCATCAGCAGCCTCAGGAGGAACGAGAGCACAGATGACGACGACAACGACGATTGATCAACTTAACACGTGGCAGGCTTTCGCGACCAATATTATTCATAATCAAGGTTTTTCGGTTCAGATCGCGTTTTTTATGAATGTGTCGTAACCCTCCACCACCCGACACGGTCAACAGGAGAGCTTCACCATTCTTGCCCGATGAGGCTGATTGTAATTATCAGCGAAACGTCGTGCTACTCACATTTAAAAATGCTGTTGATTCTCTCTTCAACACACACCGGTGGGCTAAAGCAGTGAACTATTTTGTCTTTTCGATTTAAAGCTTTCGTGACTGCAGGGATTCATCTTCTTGGTTCTTTCGGTAAAGTCACGTAGAATGGAAATAATAAAATATTAAAAATAAAACATTATAAAATAATTTTCACGACGTTTCGGCTGCTTGCGTTGTGGCCGAAACGTCGTGAGAATTATGTTTATTATGTTTTATTTTTTATCATTTTATTATTTTCTTTCTACGTGACTTTACCGAAAGAACCAAGAAGAAGTCAATTATTTTGTCCTTTGAAAAACGTGACACTTTTTTGCTGATTGGCCGTGTCGGGTGGTGGAGGGTTACGACACATTTATAAACAATAACGCGATCTAAACCCAACAACCATCTTCTTGGTTCTTTCGGTAAAGTCACGTAGAATGGAAATAGTAAAATAATACAAATAAAACATAATAAAATACAATTCTCACGACGTTTCGGCCACAACGCAAGCAGCCGTCCTCAGGTGAAGAACAGGTCTGTCGAGAAGACAGCGTCTGAATGACTCACCCCAGGCTTGGAGCGACTATTTAAATTGGGATGGAGGGGCGAAGAGCGCCTTGACAAAATAATTTGCATATCAAGAGGAATTTAGCATATTTATGGGAAATGCATAACGCACGGGCATAATGGCTTTAAACCCCCCGCCAAACCTCCTACGCATTCCACAAGTAGTACTAATCGCATATCTGCATTTCCCATAAATATGCAAAATTCCTCTTGATATGCAAATTCTTTTGTCAAGACGCTCTTCGCCCCTCCATCCCAATTTAAATAGTCGCTCCAAGCCTGGGGCGTGTCATTCAGACGCTGTCTCCTCGACAGACCTGTTCTCCACCTGAGGACGGCTGCTTGCGTTGTGGCCGAAACGTCATGAGAATTGTATTTTATTATGTTTTATTTTTATCATTTTATTATTTCCATTCTACGTGACTTTACCGAAAGAACCAAGAAGATGTGAATTATTTTGTCCTTTGAAAAACGTGACACTTTTTTGGCTGATTGGCCGTGTCGGGTGGTGGAGGGTTACGACACGTTGATAAATAACACAATCTCAACCCAACAACGTTGATTATGAACGACGATTGAGTCACGTGTCCAAGCCATTTCGATCCGTCCACTCAAAGCGTTTCGCTCCCTCGACGACCCGTCCGATTGGACGATGAATAAACATCCTCCACGTGAAATTTCGATTGAAAGCTTTCGTGACTGCAGGGATTCATCTTCTTGGTTCTTTCGGTAAAGTCACGTAGAAGGGAAATAATAAAATAATAAAATAGAACATAATAAAATACAATTCTCACGACGTTTCGGCTGCGTGCGTTGTGGCCGAAACGTCGTGAGAATTATTTTATTATGTTTTATTTTATTATTTTTATTATTGCCATTCTACGTGACTTTACCGAAAGAACCAAGAAGATGAACCCCCACGTGCTCAATGACGTGACGTCACAGGGGGGGGCGAGGACGCCGCGTCGCGATTGGCTCAGAGGCAGGTGGGCGGTGCTTGAGACCACGCCCCCTTCTGACATTTTGTTTTGGGCCTGGACGGCACCTTAGCCCTTGTGTACTGGGTTCTTTCGGTAAAGGGGCCGTCCCTAAATGACGTCACGCACCTGGGGGGAGTGGGGGGGGGGCAGACATTTGTGACGATGTGTGACGAGGGGGGGGGGGAGGGTTGAGAAATGTGACGTCACGTCAAAATGCGCAACTTTAAATAAATATAGACAACAGGTTCTACTTAATTAAATAGACTTTTTAATTAATGTTTTCTCCTACAACATCAGAGTGCAGCGACACATTAAATACGCACTACAATGACCAATAGTTTAAAGCGATTTGAAAAAATCCACGAAAAAAACTGCAAAATCTTCTAGAAAAAGCACCGTACACCAACGCTGTGTGCAAAAATCCCAGTGGGATGCAAGTCAAACAACAACAACAACAACCACAAGACAACTTAGATTAAGGCCATCAGTCTGACTCCGTACTACAACAACACAAACATGGCCAAACCAAAAAGCGTTTTCGAAATCACCAAAATAAAGCTATAAAAGCAATGAAACAGTGCAGGTCATAGGAACTGTGACGGAATTTTCACAATAAACTACGCAAACAACACGAACCACCAAACTCTGCAGCCATAGCTGGCTGCATGAGTCACTCCACAAGAGCAGTAGGAGCGTCAACATTGTTCAATGCACCTTTAGATCAGCACACTAAATCAAAACTCAAGATCATACATTGCAGCGGTCATCCGGAGCGGAAACATTTGATTTTAGGCCACTGAATAGCAGAGGTCGCAACCGGGTACCCGATACCCGTACCCTACCCGATACCCGGCTACCCGTACCCCGCCGGGTACGGGTACCCGTTTGCGACCCTGGTGCGGCCGGGTACGGGTACGGGTAGGCCGTGAGTCACTGGCGAGTCACCGTGATTGTCACTCATTTCCCAACGTCTTGTCTCTTCTCACAATTCAAGTTCCTAGAATCAACCCACCCGCGCCTGCAACACGGCTTCATCCCAGAGGTCGCAATCAGGTACCCGATACCCGTACCCTACCCGTACCCGGCCGGGTACGGTTAGGGTACGGGTACGGCCGGGTACGGGTACCCGTTTGCGACCCTGGTGCGGCCGGGTACGGGTACGGAATCAAAACCCGTTTGCGACCTCTGCTGAATAGCAGTGGCAGCTAGAGGTGTACAACTCCTCTAGAGCAGTTGTAAGTGATTGCAGTCACGAAAGCTTCACACCTAGAATGAATGGCCTCTACGGGGAGGATTTCCACTTATCTGTTAGAGTTTTAAACAGACGACGAGACAGGAAGTCGCAGCTTATCGAGACGCTAACCTTCCTCAGGGGACGATAAGAAGGTTATACCACCATTGGAACCTATTTTGCCAGTAAAAAAAATGATAATTGTTTTTTTACCCTTCTATCTGGCAACAAAACTGCCACCTTTTTTTTACAAGGAGTCATGTTTGCATAGACCACAATACCTGCAGCCATAATGCCAAAAAAACACACAACTCTGATAATGTATGCACCGTCCTTGAAGTTGATTGGTCCACACCCGAGACAGCTTTCCTTAGAGCCTAGTCTCACATGGTGTGTGCTGTGTTCGTTGATGTTACGTTCTGACCCGTACCCCTAAAGGACACACACACACAAAGAAAACCGCTTTATAGCTCATCGGATTTCTCCAGTTTCAATAAATATGCAGATTACGATTCTCTGATTGTGTTTATGGAGGGAATCCCTCTGCTATGGCAATGCGATTGGGAACTGGAGGGAATCCCTCTGCTATGACAATGCCATTGGGATCTGGAGGGAATCCCTCTGCTATGGCAATGCGATTGGGAACTGGAGGGAATCCCTCTGCTATGGCAATGCGATTGGGATCTGGAGGGAATCCCTCTGCTATGGCAATGCGATTGGGAACTGGAGGTAATCCCTCTGCTATGGCAATGCGATTGGGATCTGGAGGGAATCCCTCTGCTATGGCAATGCGATTGGGATCTGGAGGGAATCCCTCTGCTATGGCAATGCGATTGGGAACTGGAGGGAATCCCTCTGCTATGGCAATGCGATTGGGATCTGGAGGGAATCCCTCTGCTATGGCAATGCACTCGGGATCTGGAGGGAATCCCTCTGCTATGGCAATGCAGTTGGGATCTGGAGGGAATCCCTCTGTTATGGCAATGCGATTGGGATCTGAAGGGAATCCCTCTGTTATGGCAATGCAGTTGGGATCTGGAGGGAATCCCTCTGCTATGGCAAGTGGATGGGGGGGGGGGGTAGGATCTGGAGGGAATTCCTCTGCTATGGCAATGCAGTTGGCATCTGCATCTGGAGGGAAACCCTCTGGTATGGCAATGCAATTGGAATCTGCATCTGGAGGGAAACCCTCTGGTATGGCAATGCAGTTGGGATCTGCATCTGGAGGGAAACCCTCTGGTATGGCAATGCAGTTGGGATCTGCATCTGGAGGGAAACCCTCTGGTATGGCAATGCAGTTGGGATCTGCATCTGGAGGGAAACCCTCTGCAGTGGCAGTGCAGTTGGGATCTGCATCTGGAGGGAAACCCTCTGGTATGGCAATGCAGTTGGGATCTGCATCTGGAGGGAATCCCGTTTTAGTGGCAATGCAGTTGTGATCTGCATCTGGAGAGAAACCCTCTGCAGTGGCAATGCAGTTGGGATCTGCATCTGGAGGGAAACCCTCTGCAGTGGCAATGCAGTTGGGATCTGCATCTGGAGGGAAACCCTCTGCAGTGGCAATGCAGTTGGGATCTGCATCTGGAGGGAAACCCTCTGCAGTGGCAATGCAGTTGGGATCTGCATCTGGAGGGAAACCCTCTGCAGTGGCAATGCAGTTGGGATCTGCATCTGGAGGGAAACCCTCTGCAGTGGCAATGCAGTTGGGATCTGCATCTGGAGGGAAACCCTCTGCAGTGGCAATGCAGTTGGGATCTGCATCTGGAGGGAAACCCTCTGCAGTGGCAATGCAGTTGGGATCTGCATCTGGAGGGAAACCCTCTGCAGTGGCAATGCAGTTGGGATCTGCATCTGGAGGGAAACCCTCTGCAGTGGCAGTGCAGTTGTGATCTGCATCTGGAGGGAAACCCTCTGCAGTGGCAGTGCAGTTGTGATCTGCATCTGGAGGGAAACCCTCTGCAGTGGCAATGCAGTTGTGATCTGCATCTGGAGGGAAACCCTCTGCAGTGGCAGTGCAGTTGTGATCTGCATCTGGAGGGAAACCCTCTGCAGTGGCAAGGGGTTGCGGGGGGGAAGAACCGCACCCGTGGAGATGGAGGGGGTGCCGAGCCCGGCGGTGGCACCACCACCACCACAACCACCACCACCACAGCAACAACTACAGCAACCACCACAACGACAACCACCACAACAACCACAACGACAACCACAGCACACGTGTCCACAACACACGTGTCCACAGCCTCGCTCGGTCTGTACCACACACACACACGTGCACACACACACACACCATGTACACACACACATCATGTACACACACACCATGTACACACACACATCATGTACACACACACACTACACACACGTGCACACACACACACACCATGTACACACACACACACGTGCACACACACACTACACACACGTGCACACACACACACACCATGTACACACACACACATGTACACACACACACTACACACACGTGCACACACACACGTGCACACACACACGTGCACACACACACGTGCACACACACACGTGCACACACACACGTGCACACACACACGTGCACACACGTGTACACACACACCATGTACACACACACCATGTACACACACACCATGTACACACACACATGTACACACACACATGTACACACACACATGTACACACACACATGTACACACACACATGTACACACACACATGTACACACACACATGTACACACACACATGTACACACACACATGTACACACACACATGTACACACACACATGTACACACACACATGTACACACACACATGTACACACACACATGTACACACACACATGTACACACACACATGTACACACACACATGTACACACACACATGTACACACACACATGTACACACACACATGTACACACACACATGTACACACACACATGTACACACACACATGTACACACACACATGTACACACACACATGTACACACACACATGTACACACACACATGTACACACACACATGTGCACACACACACGTGCACACACACACGTGCACACACACACGTGCACACACACACGTGCACACACACACGTGCACACACACACACCATGTACACACACACGTATGCACACACGTACGCACACACGTACGCACACACCTACGCACGTACACCTACACACACCTACACACACCCCTACACACACACACCTACACACACACGCACACACCTACACACACTCTCTCTCTCTTGTTCATCCATCATAGTTTGTGATGACCACGGCACGTTTGTCGTTGTGTTGGGTTTTGACGAGTGCGCAGATGGCTGAACACGCCACTCCGAGCCCGGCATTCCCTGTGGCTCACCGGACAGGTCAGGGAGGATCAGAGGTCGCAAACGGGTTTTAATTCCTTACCCGTACCCGGCCGCACCAGGGTCGCAAACGAATACCCGTACCCGGCCGTACCCGTACCCTACCCGTACCCGGCCGGGTATCGGGTAGGGTACGGGTATCGGGTACCCGATTGCGACCTCTGGGATGAAGCCATGTTGCAGGCGCGGGTGGGTTGATTCTAGGAAACTTGAATTGTGAGAAGAGACAAGACGTTGGGAAATGAGTGACAAACGGTGACTCACCAGTGACTCACGGCCTACCCGTACCCGGCCGGGTACGGGTAGCCGGGTATCGGGTAGGGTACGGGTATCGGGTACCCGGTTGCGACCTCTGGGGAGGATGTGGAGCTCTGAGATGCAGCCCCAAGTCCTCGCTTGGTAGATGTGCGCCGATGCCTCTTCAAGATGGCACAGCAGCTTATCCCGCTCTCACAGAGGACTACACCGTCCTGGACTTTTCTTCTCCAGGCAGGTCGGTCCTGAGCTCGGGGTTCACAGCTTTTCGGGTCGAATCCAAAGCTCTTCAAGGAAGCTTGCAGGGTGTCCTTGTAGCGCTTTTTGGGGCCGCCTTGCGCTCGCTTGCCATTCTTCAGCTCGCCAGAGAAGGCTAGTTTTGCCAGTCTCGCGCAGTCCATCTCTAAGCTGTTCCTTCGCAAGCGAGGTGTGGATGCTGGTGGATGTTGGCCTTGCCGAGGACTTCCGTGTCAGGGACTGTGTCTTGCCGCTCGATCCTCAGAAGTTTCCTCAGACAGCCCAAGTGGAGATGGTTCAGTTTCTTGGCATGGCGCTGGTAGACACTGTCCAGGCCTCGCACCCATACAGAAGAGTTGTTAAGATAACAGCCTGCTAGACCTTCAGTTTTGTCTCCTGATTGATGCCAGTCCTGTCCCATACCCAGTCACGTAGACGTCCAAAGGCTGCCCAGGCCTTGACAATCCTGATGTTAACTTCATCATCAGTGTGCACGGCGCGAGACAGTGTACTACCAAGGTAAGTCAACTTGTCAACGGCTGAAAGCTTTTGCCCATTCACAAAGATGGCGGTGGGCTCAGCGTAGGGTTTCCCAGGAGCAGGTTGGTACAGGACTGCAGGCTTCTCCGTGCTGATTGTTAGGCCCAAGTTGTTGCAAGCTGATGCGAAGTGGTCCTCACTGCCCTGTAGATCTTTATTTGAGCCAGCAGCCAGAGCACAGTCATCAGCAAACTAAAGTTCTCGAACGGTGACTTACTCCACTCTGGTTTTTGGCTTGCATCCTCCGCAGATTGAATAGCCCACCGTCAAGACGGTAGATGAAGTTAATCCCGGTGTTGTGGTGCTGGAATGAGTCTTGCAGCATGGCAGAAGACACCGCGCTGAAGAGCGTTGGAGCTAGAACGCAGCCTTGCTTCACCCCGTTTGTGATTGGGAACGGATCAGAGAGTTCTTGCTGGTCTCTGACGCCGGCCATCACACCATCATGGAGTTCGCGCACGATGCCAATGAACTCGTGTGGACACCCAAACTTGGCCATGATCTTCCATAGCCCCTCCCGGCTGACTGTGTCGAATGCTTTTGTTAGATCAACGAAAGCCATCATATAGATCAGCATTTTGTTCTTGGCATTTCTGCTGTAACTGCCGGGCAGTAAACAGCGCGTCAGTGGTTCTTGCGGTCTTTTCTGAAACCACACCGACTCTCAGGTAGTGGTCTAAGTGGACAATTAGGCGGTTCAGAAGGATTATTGCCAAGATTTTGCCAGCGATTGATAGCACTGGTCAACACACTTTTTCTGGCATAAGGTATGCAACGGTTTTAAGGTAATTTTGGGGTGCTGAATTCCAAATCTGGCATCAGTTTTTGTCTATCACATCAGGTTTTTGAGATATCAAATATTGCATTTTCAATAAAAACTGCAGAAGAAAAATAGTAAATAAATGTGGACTTCTACATAAAATGATATTATAAACACACTATCCTAAAAATACAGCACCATATTTTAACACTAAAGCAGTCACTGACTCGCAACAACTTGCAATCATAAGTGACAGAGTTAATTTCGGCTAAAATCAATGAAATGGGGTATGCCGATAGCATAAAAATGAGATGTGATAGAGCAAATCTGAGATCACATTTGGAATCTGCACCCTGAAATTAGTCTAGAACAGCTGCAAAAGTCCAGGCCAGAAAAAACGTTTTTTGTTGTTGACCAGTGTAGTATAGAGATGCCTCTATGGCTGTCTCAGGCCTGCCGATTGCCTTTCCTCTCACAGAGATGGATTATAGAGACATCCTTGAACTCCTGGGGAACGGCTTCTAATTTCCACAGAGACTGGAAGAGGTCGGTCAGTTTCTCGACTAAGCGAGGCCCCCTCCAGCCTTGTAGATTTCCGCTGGAATGGCATCGGACCCTGGAGTTTTGCCTGACGAGAGGAGGCTCGTGACTTTGCTGGTTTTGTCAATAGATGGTAGAACAGCAAGTGACTGCTTCAACTTGAGGCAGTCTCGCAATTGCCTCCTCATCTACGCACGATGGCTGGTTGAAAACTCCGCTGAAGTGGTCAGCCCACCTTGCAAGTATTTTGTCCTTCTCTGCGAGGAGTGTCGTTCCATCTGCATTCAGGAGAGGTGAAGTTCCTGAGTGTTGTGGACCATAGACCTGCTTGAGTGCAGCATAGAGGCACTTGGTATCAGTTGAAAGGGTAAGAACCTATCACTATATTTTGCCACTGGTAAAGGAGATGTCTCATTGTGTAAATGCTTACCCAGAGCTCTCAATACTCCGATAGTGCGCTGTCTTTGAGTTGTACGCCTTTTGGCGTCATCTGGTCCAACACCATGTGAGACTGAGCTCTAAGGAAAGCTGTCTCGGGTGTGGACCAATCAACTTCAAGGACAGTGCATATCATTATCAGAGTTGTGTGTTTAGTTTGCATTATGACTGCAGGTATTGCGGTCTATGTAAACATGACTCCTTGTAAAAAAAAAGGTGTCAGTTTTGTTGCCAGATAGAAGGGTTAAAAAAACAATTATCAGTGCCATGACTTGCGCAGAGAACTTGGATTGAAGCGAGGGTGATTGGCGCAGCGTCAACCTCACTCGCTCTCTCGACCAGCCACCATCTGTACCCAGTGGGGAGACGGAGTCAAGATGACCGAGATGGTCCTGGTAGCAGTAGAAGGTCCAAAGACCCTTTTTGGTGGAGTTTCCTCCACCAGGAGTTCCACGCGCCCAGGCTCAGACAAGCTGAGATTTGTGGGTTGTTCTTTGGTTCTTTCGGTTAAGTCACGTCTAAAAATAAAATAATTTATTATTTTATTTTGGTTCTTTCGGTTAAGTCACGTCTCAAAATAAAATAATAAATTATTTTATTTTTAGACGTGACTTAACCGAAAGAACCAAAGAATAATTCCTGCAGTCACGAAAGCTCCAAAATTAAGATTTGTGGGTTGGTTAAAAAATATGCTAAATTCCTCTTCATATGCACATTCTTTTTGTTAAGGCGCTCTTCCACCTCCAACCCAGTTTATATATAAGCTCCTAGCTTGGTAGTGTCTCATTCTTCACCTGAAGACGGCTGCTTGCATTGTAGCCGAAACGTCGTGAGAATTATTTCATTTTATTATGTTTTATTTTTATTATTTTATTACTTCCCTTCTACGTGACTTTACCGAAAGAACCAAGAAGATGGTTAAAGGTCCTTAATGATCGTGAGCAGAGGGTCAGGGACTCCGAAAGCACGAAGAACAACCCAGAGCCCAGGCCTACTGATGGTATCATAGGCCTTGACCAGGTCAATAAAGCAAAGATGTGTTTCCCCCCCCCCCCGTGTCTCCCCCCCCCCGTGTCTCCCCCCCCCCGTGCCCCCCCCGTGTCCCCCCCCCCGTGCCCCCCCCGTGCCCCCCCCGTGCCCCCCCCCGTGACCCCCCCGGTGTCCCCCCCCCGTGTCCCCCCCCCGTGTCCCCCCCCCGTGTCCCCCCCCCGTGTCCCCCCCCGTGTCCCCCCCCATGCCCCCCCCCGTGCCCCCCCCCGTGTCCCCCCCCGTGCCCCCCCCCGTGTCCCCACCCGTGTCCCCCCCCATGCCCCCCCCCGTGTCCCCCCCCCCGT
>NC_136340.1:2290041-2315002 GCF_964198595.1 Lampetra fluviatilis | reverse complement strand
ACAACACACTCAATCACATCACACACACAACACACTCACTCACATCACACACACAACACACTCACTCACATCACACACACAACACACTCAATCACATCACACACACAACACACTCACTCACATCACACACACAACACACTCACTCACATCACACACACAACACACTCAATCACATCACACACACAACACACTCATTCACATCACACACACAACACACTCACTCACATCACACACACAACACACTCAATCACATCACGACACACAACACACTCACTCACATCACACACACAACACACTCACTCACATCACACACACAACACACTCACTCACATCACACACACAACACACTCACATCACACACACAACACACTCAATCATCACACACACAACACACTCATCACATCACACACACAACACACTCACTCACATCACACACACAACACACTCCACTCACATCACACACACAACACACTCACTCACATCACACACACAACACACTCCACTCACATCACACACACAACACACTCACTCACATCACACACACAACACACTCACTCACATCACACACACAACACACTCCACTCACATCACACACACAACACACTCACTCACATCACACACACAACACACTCCACTCACATCACACACAAACACACTCACTCACATCACACACACAACACACTCACTCACATCACACACACAACACACTCCACTCACATCACACACACAACACACTCAAACACATCACACACACAACACACACACTCACATCAACACACAACACACTCCACTCACATCACACACACAACACACTCACTCACATCACACACACAACACACTCACTCACAGCACACACACAACACACTCGATCACATCACACACACAACACACTCAATCACATCACACACACAACACACTCACTCACATCACACACACAACACACTCCACTCACATCACACACACAACACACTCCACTCACATCACACACACAACACACTCACTCACATCACACACACAACACACTCACTCACATCACACACACAACACACTCAAACACATCACACGCACAACACACTCACTCACAATCACACACACACAACACACTCAATCACATCACACACACAACACACTCAATCACATCACACACACAACACACTCAATCACATCACACACACAACACACTCACTCACATCACACACACAACACACTCAAACACATCACACACACAACACACTCACTCACAATCACACACACAACACACTCAATCACATCACACACACAACACACTCACTCACATCACACACACAACACACTCCACTCACATCACACACACAACACACTCAAACACATCACACGCACAACACACTCACTCACATCACACACACAACACACTCACTCACATCAAACACACAACACACTCAATCACATCACACACACAACACACTCAATCACATCACACACACAACACACTCACTCACATCACACACACAACACACTCACTCACAATCACACACACAACACACTCACTCACATCACACACACAACACACTCACTCACATCACACACACAACACACTCAATCACATCACACACACAACACACTCAATCACATCACACACACAACACACTCACTCACATCACACACACAACACACTCACTCACAATCACACACACAACCACTCACTCACATCACACACACAACCACACTCACTCACAATCACACACACAACACACTCACTCACATCACACACACAACACACTCACTCACATCACACACACAACACACTCAATCACATCACACGCACAACACACTCAATCACATCACACACACAACACACTCAATCACATCACACACACAACACACTCAATCACATCACACACACAACACACTCAATCACATCACACACACAACACACTCACTCACATCACACACACACACACTCAACACATCACACACACAACACACTCACTCACAATCACACACACAACACACTCAATCAAACACACACAACACACTCACTCACATCACACACACAACACACTCACTCACATCACACACACAACACACTCATTACATCACACACACAACACACTCACTCACATCACACACACAACACACTCACTCACATCACACACACAACACACTCACTCACATCACACACACAACACACTCGATCACATCACACACACAACACACTCACATCACACACACAACACACTCACTCACATCACACACACAACACACTCAATCACATCACACACACAACACACTCAATCACATCACACACACAACACACTCACTCACATCACACACACAACACACTCACTCACATCACACACACAACACACTCACTCACATCACACACACAACACACTCACTCACATCACACACACAACACACTCACTCACATCACACACACAACACACTCAATCACATCACACACACAACACACTCACTCACATCACACACAACACACTCACTCACATCACACACACAACACACTCAATCACATCACACACAACACACTCACTCACATCACACACACAACACACTCACTCACATCACACACACAACACACTCAATCACATCACACACACAACACACTCAATCACATCACACACACAACACACTCATTCACATCACACACACAACACACTCACTCACATCACACACACAACACACTCACTCACATCACACACACAACACACTCACTCACATCACACACACAACACACTCACTCACATCACACACAACACACTCAATCACAACACACACACAACACACTCAACCACATCACACACACAACACACTCAACCACATCACACACACAACACACTCAACCACATCACACACACAACACACTCAACCACATCACAACACACAACACACTCACTCACATCACACACAACACACTCAATCACATCACACACAACACACTCAATCACATCACACACAACACACTCAATCACATCACAACACACAACACACACACTCACATCACACACACAACACACTCAATCACATCACACACACAACACACTCACTCACATCACACACAACACACTCAATCACATCACACACAACACACTCAATCACATCACACACACAACACACTCACTCACATCACAACACACAACACACTCACTCACATCACACACAACACACACATCACACACACAACACACTCATCACACACACACAACACACTCAACCACATCACACACACAACACACTCAACCACATCACACACACAACACACTCAACCACATCACACACACAACCACACTCAACCACATCACAACACACAACACACTCACTCACATCACACACAACACACTCAATCACATCACACACAACACACTCAATCACATCACAACACACAACACACACACTCACATCACACACACAACACACTCAATCACATCACACACAACACACTCAATCACATCACAACACACAACACACACACTCACATCACACACACAACACACTCAATCACATCACACACACAACACACTCACTCACATCACACACAACACACTCAATCACATCACACACAACACACTCAATCACATCACACACACAACACACTCACTCACATCACACACAACACACTCAATCACATCACACACAACACACTCAATCACATCACACACACAACACACTCAATCACATCACACACACAACACACTCACTCACATCACACACACAACACACTCACTCACATCACACACAACACACTCACTCACATCACACACAACACACTCAATCCACATCACACACACAACACACTCACTCACATCACACACACAACACACTCAATCACATCACACACACAACACACTCAACCACATCACACACACAACACACTCATTCACATCACACACACAACACACTCACTCACATCACACACACAACACACTCACATCACACACACAACACACTCACTCACATCACACACACAACACACTCACTCACATCACACACACAACACACTCACTCACATCACACACACAACACACTCAATCACATCACACACACAACACACTCAATCACATCACACACAACACACTCAATCACATCACACACAACACACTCAATCACATCACACACACAACACACTCACTCACATCACACACACAACACACTCAATCACATCACACACACAACACACTCAACCACATCACACACACAACACACTCATTCACATCACACACACAACACACTCACTCACATCACACACACAACACACTCACATCACACACACAACACACTCACTCACATCACACACACAACACACTCACTCACATCACACACACAACACACTCACTCACATCACACACACAACACACTCAATCACATCACACACACAACACACTCAATCACATCACACACACAACACACTCACTCACAACACACACACAACACACTCACTCACATCACACACACAACACACTCACTCACATCACACACACAACACACTCAATCACATCACACACACAACACACTCACTCACATCACACACACAACACACTCAATCACATCACACACAACACACTCACTCACATCACACACACAACACACTCAATCACATCACACACACAACACACTCAATCACATCACACACACAACACACTCACATCACACACACAACACACTCAATCACATCACACACACAACACACTCACTCACATCACACACACAACACACTCAATCACATCACACACACAACACACTCACTCACATCACACACACAACACACTCACTCACATCACACACACAACACACTTAATCACATCACACACACAACACACTCAACCACATCACACACACAACACACTCACTCACATCACACACACAACACACTCACTCACATCACACACACAACACACTCAATCACAATCACACACACACACACTCAATCACATCACACACACAACACACTCACTCACATCACACACACAACACACTCAAACACATCACACACACAACACACTCACTCACATCACACACACAACACACTCACATCACACACACAACACACTCAATCACATCACACACACAACACACTCACTCACATCACACACAGAACACACTCACATCACACACACAACACACTCACATCACACACACAACACACTCAATCACATCACACACACAACACACTCACTCACATCACACACACAACACACTCACATCACACACACAACACACTCAATCACATCACACACACAACACACTCACTCACATCACACACACAACACACTCATTCACATCACACACACAACACACTCACTCACATCACACACACAACACACTCACATCACACACACAACACACTCACATCACACACACAACACACTCGATCACATCACACACACAACACACTCAACCACATCACACGCACAACACACTCAATCACATCACACACACAACACACTCACTCACATCACACACACAACACACTCGATCACATCACACACACAACACACTCAACCACATCACACGCACAACACACTCAATCACATCACACACACAACACACTCACTCACATCACACACACAACACACTCAATCACATCACACACACAACACACTCACTCACAATCACACACACAACACACTCAATCACATCACACACACAACACACTCAATCACATCACACACACAACACACTCAATCACATCACACACACAACACACTCAATCACATCACACACACAACACACTCAATCACATCACACACACAACACACTCAATCACATCACACACACAACACACTCAATCACATCACACACACAACACACTCACTCACATCACACACACAACACACTCACTCACATCACACACACAACACACTCAATCACATCACACACACAACACACTCAATAACATCACACACACAACACACTCAATCACATCACACACACAACACACTCAATCACATCACACACACAACACACTCATTCACATCACACACACAACACACTCACTCACATCACACACACAACACACTCAATAACATCACACACACAACACACTCAATCACATCACACACACAACACACTCAATCACATCACACACACAACACACTCAATAACATCACACACACAACACACTCAATAACATCACACACACAACACACTCACTCACATCACACGCACAACACACTCACTCACATCACACACACAACACACTCAATCACATCACACACACAACACACTCACTCACATCACACACACAACACACACACTCACATCACACACACAACACACTCACTCACATCACACACACAACACACTCACTCACATCACACACACAACACACTCACTCACATCACACACACAACACACTCACTCACATCACACACACAACACACTCAATCACATCACACGCACAACACACTCACATCACACACACAACACACTCGATCACATCACACACACAACACACTCACATCACACACACAACACACTCACTCACATCACACACACAACACACTCACATCACACACACAACACACTCACTCACATCACAACACACAACACACTCACTCACATCACACACACAACACACTCAATCACATCACACACACAACACACTCAATCACATCACACACACAACACACTCACTCACATCACAACACACAACACACTCACTCACATCACACACACAACACACTCAATCACATCACACACACAACACACTCAATCACATCACACACACAACACACTCAATCACATCACACACACAACACACTCACTCACATCACACACACAACACACTCACTCACATCACACACACAACACACTCAATCACATCACACACACAACACACTCAATCACATCACACACACAACACACTCACTCACATCACACACACAACACACTCACTCACATCACACACACAACACACTCACTCACATCACACGCACAACACACTCACTCACATCACACACACAACACACTCACTCACATCACACACACAACACACTCACTCACATCACACGCACAACACACTCAATCACATCACACACACAACACACTCACTCACATCACACACACAACACACTCACATCACACACACAACACACTCAATCACATCACACGCACAACACACTCAATCACATCACACACACAACACACTCAACCACATCACACGCACAACACACTCACTCACATCACACACACAACACACTCACTCACATCACACACACAACACACTCACTCACATCACACACACAACACACTCAATCACATCACACGCACAACACACTCACTCACATCACACACACAACACACTCACTCACATCACACACACAACACACTCACTCACATCACACACACAACACACTCACTCACATCACACACACAACACACTCAACCACATCACACACACAACACACTCAACCACATCACACACACAACACACTCAATCACATCACACGCACAACACACTCAATCACATCACACACACAACACACTCACTCACATCACACACACAACACACTCACTCACATCACACACACAACACACTCAATCACATCACACGCACAACACACTCACTCACATCACACACACAACACACTCACTCACATCACACACACAACACACTCACTCACATCACACACACAACACACTCACTCACATCACACACACAACACACTCACTCACATCACACACACAACACACTCAACCACATCACACACACAACACACTCAATCACATCACACGCACAACACACTCAATCACATCACACACACAACACACTCAACCACATCACACGCACAACACACTCACTCACATCACACACACAACACACTCACTCACATCACACACACAACACACTCACTCACATCACACACACAACACACTCAATCACATCACACGCACAACACACTCAATCACATCACACACACAACACACTCAATCACATCACACACACAACACACTCACTCACATCACACACACAACACACTCACTCACATCACACACAACACACTCAATCACATCACACACACAACACACTCAATCACATCACACACAACACACTCACTCACATCACACACACAACACACTCACTCACATCACACACACAACACACTCAATCACATCACACACACAACACACTCAATCACATCACACGCACAACACACTCACTCACATCACACACACAACACACTCACATCACACACACACACACAACACACTCAATCACACACACACACAACACACTCAATCACATCACACGCACAACACACTCACTCACATCACACACACAACACACTCAATCACATCACACACACAACACACTCAATCACATCACACACACAACACACTCAATCACATCACACACACAACACACTCAACTCACAATCACACCCCACTCACACACACTACTCAATCACACACACACACTACTCAATCACACACACACACCAGAACATACAAACTCCACTGGCAACTCCCCAGTCGCATAGTTGGAAGTCGGCACGGATTGCAAACTCATTTCTTTGGAGCCGCTCTTTGGCTGTGATGTGTCGATCTTCACAACCCCCGCGCCTCCGATTAGCGCGGTTGGCTGCGTACGGTGCAAAAGAAGTTCAACACACACTATACACTACACTACTATACACTACACTACTATACACTACACTACTATACACTACACTATACACTACATTATACACTACACTACACTATGCACTACATTATAAACTACATTATACACTACACTACTATACACTACACTACTATACACTACACTACTATACACTACACTATACACTACACTACACTATACACTACACTACTATACACTACACTACTATACACTACACTACTATACACTACACTACTATACACTACACTACACTATACACTACACTATACACTACATTATAAACTACATTATACACTACACGACTATACACTATACACTACATTATACACTACACTACACGACTATACACTACATTCTACACTACACATACATTATACAGTACATTATACACTACACTACACGACTATACATTACATTATACACTACACTGCACTATACACTGCACTATTATACACTACACTATACACTACTAAACACCACACTAATATACACTACACCACTATACACTACTATACACTACACTATACACTACTATACACTACACTATACACTACTATACACTACACTACTATACACTATACTGCTATACATTACATCACTATACACACCACTATACACTACTATACTATACACTACTCTACTATACTATACACTACTCTATACACTACACCACTATATACTACACTACTATACACCACACTACTATACACTACACTACACGACTATACATTACACTGGTCTATACACTGCACTGCACTACACTACTATACTATACACTACTCTATACACTACACCACTATATACTACACTACTAAACACTACACTACTATACACTACATGACTATACAGTACACTACTATACACTACATTATACACTACACTACTATACACTACACGACTATACATTCCACTATACACTACACTACCATACACTACACTACTATATGCTACACTGCTATACATTACACTACACTATACACTACACTACCATACACTACACTACTATACACGACACTATGCTACACTATACACTACACTATACACTACACTATACACGGCACTATGCTACACTATACACTACACTACCATACACTACACTATACACTACACTATACACGACACTATGCTACACTATACACTACACTATACACTACACTATACACGACACTATGCTACACTATACACTACACTATACACTACACTATGCACTACACTATACACTACACTATACACTACACTATACACGACACTATACACTACACTATACACGACACTATACACTACACTATACACTACACTATACACGGCACTATGCTACACTATACACTACACTACCATACACTACACTATACACGACACTATGCTACACTATACACTACACTATACACTACACTATACACGACACTATGCTACACTATACACTACACTACCATACACTACACTATACACGACACTATGCTACACTATACACTACACTATACACTACACTATACACTACACTATACACTACACTACACTATACACTACACTACACACTACACTACACACTACACTATGCTACACTATACACTACACTATACACTACACTATACACTACACTATACACTACACTATACACTATACACTACACTATACACTACACTATACACTACACTATACACTATACACTACACTATACACTACACCACGATGGTAGATTGAAATCTCATTTCTTTAGAACTGCTTGTCTAGTTGGCTGTCCGTACGGTGTGAAATACGTTCAACATACATACACTATACACTACACTTTACACTACACTATACACTACACTATACACTACACTATACACTACACTTTACACTACATTATACACTACACTACATTATACACTACACTACTATACACTGCACTGCTATACATTACACTACACCACACTACTAAACACCACACTAATGTACACTACACCACTATACACTGCTATGCACTACACTATACACTACACGACTATACACTATACATTACACCACTATACACTACTATACACTACACTATACACTACTATACACTACACGACTATACACTATACACTACTATGCGCTATACAGCAGCAGCAGGCATCGTCAGAGTTGGGATCGAACCCACGACCTCCTGTACACCAGGCGAGGTAGTCAACATCTCGTCATCGTGGTCGTCCAAAGGGGGAGATGTTGTGTACAAGAGGTCGTGGGTTCGATCCCGATCTTCACGACGCCTGCTGCTGTAGATGTGGAGTCTGAGTGTCTCTCTCTCTCATCATCATCATCACGGTGGCTATGAGATGTTGACTACCTCGCCTGGTGCACAGGAGGTCGTGGGTTCGATCCTGATCCTCACGATGCCTGCTGCTGCTGTAGATGTGGAGTCTGCGTGTCTCTCTCTCTCATCATCATCATCACGGTGGCTATGAGATGTTGACTACCTCGCCTGGTGCACAGGAGGTCGTGGGTTCGATCCTGATCCTCACGATGCCTGCTGCTGCTGTAGATGTGGAGTCTGAGTGTCTCTCTCTCATCATCATCATCACGGTGGCTATGAGATGTTGACTACCTCGCCTGGTGTACAGGAGGTCGTGGATTCGATCCCGACTCTGCTGTATACGTGAAGTGTGCGGCCTCTATCACCCCCGTGGTGGTCACTGCGTGGATTTCCTCCGGATCCTTCGTTGTTTCCCCCCCCTCCACGTTGGGAGTGGACATCAACAAGTTCAGAGTTGTTTGGTAGCTGCTATCAATGTCCACGTGACGACGACGATGACGATGGAGACGTCACTTTGATTGAGGTGCCATCATTTGTGAGTGCCACGTGGTCGCTCCTGAAAAGTAACTACACAACTTCCACCTGGCAAACATACAACATAGTTTGTGTGTGGGTCTCTATGGGTCCATGTGGTTCTGTAGGGGTCTCTATGGGTCTCTATGGGTCCATGTGGTTCTGTAGGGGTCTCTATGGGTCTCTATGGGTCTCTATGGGTCTCTATGGGTCCATGTGGTTCTGTAGGGGTCTCTATGGGTCTCTATGGGTCTCTATGGGTCCATGTGGTTCTGTAGGGGTCTCTATGGGTCTCTATGGGTCCATGTGGTTCTATAGGGGTCGCTATGGGTATCTATGGGTCTCTATGGGTCCATTTGGTTCTGTAGGGGTCTCTGCGGGTCTCTATGGGTCTCTATGGGTCTCTATGGGTCCATGTGGTTCTGTAGGGGTCTCTATGGGTCTCTATGGGTCTCTATGGGTCCATGTGGTTCTGTAGGGGTCTCTATGGGTCCATGTGGTTCTATAGGGGTCTCTATGGGTCTCTATGGGTCTCTATGGGTCCATGTGGTTCTGTAGGGGTCTCTATGGGTCTCTATGGGTCTCTATAGGTCTCTATGGGTCTCTATGGGTCCATGTGGTTCTGTAGGGGTCTCTATGGGTCTCTATGGGTCTCTATGGGTCTCTATGGGTCCATGTGGTTCTGTAGGGGTCTCTATGGGTCTCTATGGGTCTCTGGTTCTGTGTGAGTCCCAGGATCTCCGTGGGTTTCTATGCCGCTATAAATCCCCACGTGACGATGACGATGATGGAGCCGCCATTTTGTTGGGCGGCCATCATTTCCGATGGGCACGTGGTCGCATCTGAAAAAGCGCTCGGTGGGGTCTTACAGCCGGTAAAATACACAACAAAATAGAAGTCAAATCGTAGAATTTCGATTTAAAGCTTGGTTAATTACATCCTTCCAATGATGGCTCAATTTGAAACCATCCTCTCGGTTGAAATTATGTCTATGTTTGTGTATCTGGATGGCTTCATGGATACATCTTTGGTAGTATCCAGGAGGCTTGCAGAGTACCTTGGTATCGGAGAACACAATGCCTTGAGAACCAGCAGTATATTTTGATTGAAAGCTTTCGTGACTGCAGGGATTCATCTTGTTGGTTCTTTCGTAGAAGGGAAATAATAAAATAATAAAAATCAAACATAATAAAATACAATTCTCACTGTGTGTTTAATTTTTATTTATTTTTATTATTGTATTATTTCCCTTCTACGTGACTTTACCGAAAGAACCAAGAAGATCAAATCGTTAGTTAACTGCCTCCCAAAAACCACTGCCCCCAATCCCTCTCCATCTCACTCACTCACTCTCACATTCACACTCGCCCACTCTCATTCTTACTCTCTTTTCTAGATTTGAAGCTTTCGTGACTGCAAGGAATCATCTTCTTAGGTTTTTTCGGTAAAGTCACATAGAAAGTAAAATAAAATAAAAACAAAAATCACGACGTTTCGGAGGCAACACAAGTCTCCGTGACAGCCAGATTAGCTGTATCTTGATACAGCTAATCTGGCTGTGACGGTCCCACCTGATGACGGAGACTTGTGTTGCCTCCGAAACGTCGTGATTTTTGTTTTTATTTTATTTTACTTTCTACGTGACTTTACCGAAAAAACCTAAGAAGCTTACTCTCTTTCTTTTTTTAATTACGATCAGAGATAACAGGAAGATGCTCGGTGTAGTCGGCACTTTGCTTCGTTCATCATTTCGTTTTTTTAAATGCTTTGCATTATGTAACACCCCCACTCTGGCCCTCCCCCTCTCTCTACACCCCCCCCCTCTCTTTCTACCCCCTCCTGCGGTGACCTCCAGTGGAGGTTGGCACACTGCACGTTGCCATCGGCCGTGTGGCTCAGCCGAATCTCGCCAGGGGTAACAGACTTGTGCATTTCCTGCGGTGCCAGGGAGGATCTGCCCCACCAATACTTACACTGCCAGCGGCTCAAGCCAATGTTCCGCCTTTTGGGGGACACCTTCAGGAAACTGAGGGTGCCTTGCTACAACAGCAGCTTCGTATACGGAGTGCCTTACCTGGCAAACAAGCGCCATGACCTCGCCAACTTCGCCTGCGCGCAGGCGAAGATGGCGGTGTACAGAACGAGGAAAAAGATGCTGGAGGGTGACACTGACGGCTGCTCTGTGCTTCCGGTGTTCAGAGGCCTGCTTAAGGCGCGGCTCCGGCTGGAGCACGCCATGTACCACACACATGTCGGTGATGTGCGCGTATTTTTCGAACGCTGGGGAGCCGGAAAGGTCCTTTGCACCAGCGTTGGACGGCACCCGCGTGTTCACTTTCTGAAATGCTCGCTCGTCACCGTGACGTGGGCGATGACACCACGACCACGTGACTTTTGTGTTGTGTGCGGTGCTCTCAGCACCACAGCACGTAGATTTGTAACCATTATGTAACGTTTGTTTTCTTTTCGGTTGCTGGTGACTGGTTTTCGTATTGGAGTCGCCTCCGGTGCTTTTTGCTGCTGGTGGCAATACAAGTTGTTTAAAAAGTCAAAGTCTACCCCCTCCTTTCTCTGCCCCCCCCCCCCCTCTCTCTCTACCCCCCCTGTCTCTCTACCCCCCCTGTCTCTCTACCCCCACCCCCCTCTCTCTACCCCTCCTCTCTCTGCCCCCCCCCTCTTTCTCTACCCCCCTCTCTCTACCCCCCTCTCTCTACCCCCCCCTCTCTCTCTCTCTCTCTACCCCCCCCCCCACTCTCTGCCCCCCCCTCTCTCTCTACCCCCTCTCGCTCACTCTTTCGCTCTCTTTTTAAATCCTTTATATTAAGTTCGCTTGCTTGCTTGCTTGCGTGCTTGCTTGCTTGCTTACGACCGTGCACATCTTTTGGTCGTTTTTTAACCCACTTCTCGTGATCCAATCGAGTTGACATTTTCCACACAGACTCGTTGTGCGTGACAATTAATGTTCGTGGAAAAAAAATTCCCAAAATTTTACACTTTTTAGGCAAAAAAAATTTATTTTACATATATTCAAATAGGACTCATGAATGGCTTTGGCTGAACGTCACAGTGTAAGAGCCCAGAGCGTAACCCCTCCACAGGCCGTGGCGGAGTAGCGCAGTTGGTAGCGCCCTCGCTTCCCATGCCAAAGGTCGCGGGATCGATCCCCGCGTCCTCCACAGGCGAATATATTTTTAAATCCTTTATATTAAGTTCGCTTGCTTGCTTGCTTAGGACCGTGCAAATCTTTCGCTCGTTTTTTAACCCACTTCCCGTGATCCAATCGAGCTGACATTTTCCACACAGACTCGTTGTGCGTGACAATTAATTTTCGTGAAAAAAAATTCCAAAATTTTACACTTTTTAGGACAAAAATATTATATGTAATTACCAATTGCTTAATGGTGCAATGCAATCATCTGACCCATAGGTGGCAGCCATCTCAAGCCAGAGGACGAGAGGACTCTAGCCGCCACGCATATAAAGGATTTATAGTGAAACACTTTGTTTTTACGGGTTTACTTGTTTTAATTACGGATCAGTGGAAACAAGAAGATGCTCGCTGTAGTCGGCACTTTGCTTCGTTCATCATTTCGTAATAAAAAAAAATAACTTTGCTTTATATAACACCCCCTCCTCTCGCTCGCTCTCTCCCCCTCTCCCTTCCTCTCCCTTCCTCTCACTCGCCCACTCTCATTCTTGCTCTCTCCCCCATCTGTCTCTCCCCACTCTCTCATTCGTACTCTCTCTCTCCATCTCTCTCCCTACTCTCTCCACCCCTCTCTCCCTACTCTCTCTCCATCTCTCTCCCATCTCTCCCTACTCTCTCCACCCCTCTCTCCCTTCCTCTCTCCCTTCCTCTCTCCCTTCCTCTCTCCCTTCCTCTCTCCCTTCCTCTCTCCCTTCCTCTCTCCCTTCCTCTCTCCCTTCCTCTCTCCACCCATCTCTCCCTTCCTCTCTCCATCTCTCTCCCATCTCTCCCTACTCTCTCCACCCCGCTCTCTCTCTCTCTGTCCAACTCGCTCTTGGTATAGGCGCTCTTTGTTTTAGTCGCTGTCTGCAGTTCGCCGTGGAAGCTCCTCAAAGTGAGTGCGATTGTGTGTGTCTGTGTGTGTGTGCGTGTGTGTGTCTGTGTGTGTGTGTGTCCGTGTGTGTGTCTGTGTGCGTGTGTGTCTATGTGCGTGTGTGTCTGTGTGTGTGCGTGTGTCTGTGTGTGTCTGTGTGCGTGTGTGCGTGTCTGTGTGTGTGCGTCTGTGTGTGTGTGCGTGTGTGTGTGTCTGTGTGCGTGTGTGTGTCTGTGTGTGTGTGTGTGTCTGTGCGTGTGTGTATGTGTGTATGTCTGTGTACGTGTGTGTGTCTGTGCGTGTGTGTCTGTATGTGTCTGTGTGCGTGTGTGTGTGCCACTTAGGGAGACAAAGGCGGCCGGGCGTGGTTCTGCCTCCCCCCCCCCCTCGTGTGCCACTGTGCCGGTAGCCTTCATAGGTGCTGCTACTCGCTATTGGCACTTGCCCCAACAGTCTGTTGAGGCTACACCGGGGGATTTTGTCTTTGCTGGTTTGAGTTGAACGTGCGCCTGTCTAAATGCATCTTGCAAGCGAGAATGTCATCATCGCTTGCGGCTGGGGTTGGCATCGTCCCCCCACTCCTCCTGATGTCGAGGGTAAATGGGCGAGGTTTAGGACTGTGACTCATGCAGCTGCAATGGCTGCTTTGGGTACGCGGTCCTGACCTCCCCAGAGACCCTGGCTGACAGAGGAGGTGTTCCGGCTGGCTGAGAGAAAACCACAGGCCCACTCTCATCGGCTACAGCATCCCACGTCGGAGAATGAGGAGGCTTCGCTCGGAGGTTCTGAGAGCCGTGAGGCGCTGCAAGGATGGGTGGTGGTTGTGGCTCGCTTAGGAGATGGAGTCTGCCTCAGTAGCTCGCGATCACAAATCGCTCTTTAACTCCATTCAAAAAGGAACCTGCAGCGCCACACCTATCACCGTCATTCGGGGAAAGAACGGTGATCCAATCTCCGACCCCCAGGAACAGGTTTGCAGATTTGCTGAGCATTTCTGTGAGGTCCTGGGGGAGGGGAAATCCCTCGGCCTGGAAAACATCGTGGCACAAAGTGGGGATGACCCTGCCGAGGCTGCGGTGCCTCAAATATGGGAAGAGGTCACCCCCTGTGAGTGGCTGGCTGAGGTGCTATCTGTTGAGGAAGTACTGAAGGCGATCCGGAGTTTGAGACCAGGAAAGGCACCGGGCAGAGATGATCTCCCAAGCGAAATGCTGAGGGAGGGTGGCGTTTTTGCACAGACTGCCCTACATGACATCATAACAACAAACTCTTTGGTTCTTTCGGTAAAGTCACGCAAGTTGAAACTTCATAGATCACGACGTTTCGATCGCAACGCAAGCAACCGTCTTCAGGTGAGAGAGAGAGAGAGAGCTTCTGAAACACGAGGTCTTATACTGGTAGGAACCTCCTGGTTACACCAGCCCACCGGGGATTATTGTGTCCGTCGTGCAGGGAGGGGCTGGGTGGGGAGGGTGGCGCTGGGTGGGGAGGGTGGGGTTGGGTGGGGAGGGGAGGGTGAGGAGGACCTGGGTGGGGAGGGTTAGGAGGGGAGGGTGGGGAGGGGCTGGGTGGGGAGGGTGGGGCTGGGTGGGGAGGGTGGGGCTGGGTGGGGAGGGGCTGGGTGGGGAGGGGAGGGTGAGGAGGAGCTGGGTGGGGAGGGTTAGGAGGGGAGGGTGGGGAGGGGCTGGGTGGGGAGGGTGGGGCTGGGTGGGGAGGGTGGGGCTGGGTGGGGAGGGGCTGGGTGGGGAGGGGAGGGTGAGGAGGAGCTGGGTGGGGAGGGTTAGGAGGGGAGGGTGGGGAGGGGCTGGGTGGGGAGGGTGGGGCTGGGTGGGGAGGGTTAGGAGGGGAGGGTGGGGAGGGGCTGGGTGGGGAGGGTGGGGCTGGGTGGGGAGGGTTAGGAGGGGAGGGTGGGGAGGGGCTGGGTGGGGAGAGTGGGGAGGGGAAGGTGGGGCTGGGTGGGGGGTGGGAGGGGTGGGGCTGGGTGGGGAGGGGCTGGTCACCCCGTGGTGCCCTTATAAAACTCAACGTTCAACCTACCCACGCCGGCTTGTGCCCGCCCTCACAGTCGGCCATATTTGCGGAATACACCACGTTGCCGTGGCCGTTGACCCTGCAGGCCATTGACCGAGCAACCCAACGTGTTCCTACCAGCTCCCTCCGCAGCAGGAATGTGTTTAAGTAGGTCCTGAATTTAGTTACTGTATGTGTTGTTGTCCATGATGACCGTGGCATTGCCCTCATCGGCTGTGAGGATGACTATGGCATCTCTCTTTTTAAATCCTTTATATTAAGTTCGCTTGCTTGCTTAGGACCGTGCAAATCTTTCGGTCGTTTTTTAACCCACTTCCCGTGATCCAATCGAGCTGACATTTTCCACACAGACTCGTTGTGCGTGACAATTAATTTTCGTGAAAAAAAAATTCCAAAATTTTACACTTTTTAGGACAAAAATATTATATGTAATTACCAATTGCTTAATGGTGCAATGCAATCATCTGACCCATAGGTGGCAGCCATCTCAAGCCAGAGGACGAGAGGACTCTAGCCGCCACGCATATAAAGGATTTATAGTGAAAAACTTTGTTTTTACGGGTTATATTTATTTTAGTTGAGAAAGCTCAAAACGCTCATCCTTGCTGATGTTCCTAATGGGTGTCTTAGAGTCTTTGAGGACTGCATTGATTTCTGATCTTGTCACGTCTGCAGGAATGTGCCCCAAACCCTTAAGGGCTACGTAGACCTGAACAATTATATCATCAGCTGGGATGTGTTTAGGGGCGACTGCGAAATTCAACCCTTTAGCTAGAACCGATTTTAGGCTAAATTTCGATTTAAAGCTTTCGTGACTGCAGGGATTCATCTTCTTGGTTCTTTCGGTAAAGTCACGTAGAATGGAAATAATAAAATAATAAAAATTAAACATAATAAAATTTCGATTTAAAGCTTTCGTGACTGCAGGGATTCATCTTCTTGGTTCTTTCGGTAAAGTCACGTAGAATGGAAGTAATAAAATAATAAAAAGTAAACATAATAAAATAATTCTCACGACGTTTCGGCCACAACGCAAGCAGCCGTCCTCAGGTGAAGAATGAAACGCCACCAAACTTTGAGCGTATATTTAAGCTGGGTTGGAGGTGGGTAGAAGAGCGCCTTGTCAAAATAATCATCATATCAAGAGGAATTTAGCATATTTATGGGAAATGCGTAGGAGGTGGGCGGGGGGTTTAAAAGTCATATTATGCCCATGCATTATGCAGGATCAGCAGCATCAAAGGGAGGGGATGGGTGTAGCATTAACAAAGGGAAGGAATGTTCATCGTATGTAGCTGCAGTTACTAAACAACCACGTAAAAAAACTAAAGTATAAACTACATAGTATCATCAGTATACTAACTATACTCTCCAATAAGCTGAGCTACTGACAGTAAGTAATACATTACAATTCTCCAAGCTTGGTGGTGTTTCATTCTTCACCTGAGGACGGCTGCTTGCGTTGTGGCAGAAACGTCGTGAGAATTGTATTTTATGATGTTTTATTTTTATTATTTTATTATTTCCCTTCTACGTGACTTCACCGAAAGAACCTAGAAGATGATTTTAGGCTGTCGGAAATTGGGCTGTTACTCTGATTGATAACAATCTTGTCACAGTCTAACTTTTTAACGTGTAGATCGGGCTTCTTCTTGAACGGGAGGTTGAGCTTGGCAATCAGGTTATCGTTACATTTAGCTGACATTGTAGCGGCTGACGAAGCTGTCATGTGATCTACATGTTCCCAATCAGATGTAGACATTTTTTCCGTCATTGTTAAGTGTCATTGCAAGAGGGTCTTGTCTAAATTGTCGAGTTCAAATCGGGGCAATCTTATTCTCTCTGAGATCAGGGCTAGGCTGACCCTGAACACGATCTGTTTCGCATTGGGAGAAGTGACAGCAGCAGAAGTGAGTGTGAAGGCGATGGGTCTTACCTTCGTGTCACTGCACCGCTTCAGAAAAGTGAGCGACTCCATCAGATGAACCTTCTCGTCTCGAAGTCTGCTGAAAGATCTCACGGTCGTGTGGAAACCCTCCCCGTAGAGGCGGTTACATCTTGACTTATGGCTTTCGTGACTGCAGGAATTCATACACTTTGGGTCTGTCGGTAAAGCCACGTGGATAGAAAATTATAAAAAATATCACGACGTTTCGATCGCAACACAATCACTCGTCATCAGGTGACGATTGATTGTTAAAGTCTGTGTGAGACTCTAACATTGGAGTCTATGGGAGACTTTAACATTGGAGTCTATGGGAGACTTTAACATTGGAGTCTGTGGGACACTTTAACATTGGAGTCTATGTGAGACTCTAACATTGGAGTCTGTGGGAGACTTTATCATTGGAGTCTATGGGAGACTTTAACATTGGAGTCTATGGGAGACTTTAACATTGGAGTCTATGGGAGACTTTAACATTGGAGTCTATGGGAGACTTTAACATTGGAGTCTATGGGAGACTTTAACATTGGAGTCTATGGGACACTTTAACATTGGAGTCTATGTGAGACTCTAACATTGGAGTCTGTGGGAGACTTTATCATTGGAGTCTATGGGAGACTTTAACATTGGAGTCTATGGGTAGAGACTTTAACATTGGAGTCTATGGGAGACTTTAACATTGGAGTCTATGGGAGACTTTAACATTGTAGTCTATGGGAGACTTTAACATTGGAGTCTATGGGAGACTTTAACATTGTAGTCTGTGGGAGACTTTAACATTGGAGTCTATGGGAGACTTTAACATTGGAGTCTATGGGAGACTTTAACATTGAAGTCTATGGGAGACTTTAACATTGGAGTCTATGGGAGACTTTAACATTGAAGTCTATGGGAGACTTTAACATTGGAGTCTATGGGAGACTTTAACATTGGAGTCTATGGGAGACTTTAACATTGGAGTCTATGGGAGACTTTAACATTGAAGTCTATGGGTAGAGACTTTAACATTGGAGTCTATGTGAGACTTTAACATTGGAGTCTATGGGTAGAGACTTTAACATTGGAGTCTATGGGTAGAGACTTTAACATTGGAGTCTATGGGAGACTTTATCATTGGAGTCTATGGGAGACTTTAACATTGGAGTCTATGGGTAGAGACTTTAACATTGGAGTCTATGGGTAGAGACTTTAACATTGGAGTCTATGGGTAGAGACTTTAACATTGGAGTCTATGGGTAGAGACTTTAACATTGGAGTCTATGGGAGACTTTAACATTGGAGTCTATGGGTAGAGACTTTAACATTGGAGTCTATGGGTAGAGACTTTAACATTGGAGTCTATGGGAGACTTTATCATTGGAGTCTATGGGTAGAGACTTTAACATTGGAGTCTATGGGAGACTTTATCATTGGAGTCTATGGGTAGAGACTTTAACATTGGAGTCTATGGGAGACTTTATCATTGGAGTCTGTGGGACACTTTAACATTGGAGTCTATGGGAGACTTTAACATTGGAGTCTATGTGAGACTTTAACATTGGAGTCTATGGGAGACTTTAATATTGGAGTCTGTGGGAGACTTTAACATTGGAGTCTATGGGAGACTTTAACATTGGAGTCTATGTGAGACTTTAACATTGGAGTCTATGGGAGACTTTAACATTGGAGTCTATGGGAGACTTTAACATTGGAGTCTATGTGAGACTTTAACATTGGAGTCTATGGGACACTTTAACATTGGAGTCTGTGTGGGACTCTAACATTGGAGTCTATGGGTAGATACTTTAACATTGTAGTCTATGGGTAGAGACTTTAACATTGTAGTCTATGGGTAGAGACTTTAACATTGGAGTCTATGGGAGACTTATGGGTTTGATATGGGGTTAGCCCAAGGGTAAGTGGGCGGGGCTAGAGATGGAATTTGCATGTAAATGTGAGATCGGAGAGCTGCGCTACCTCTACGACAACGGTGCTGAAGAGGCGGCCATTGTATTGCTAGAGACTAGCATGTCAATGTAAGCGAACCACTGCAACGTTAAATTTCGATGTAAAGCTTCGTTCGTGACTGCAGGGATTCATCTTCTTGGTTCTTTCGGTAAAGTCACGTAGAATGGAAATAATAAAATAATAAAAATAAAACATGATAAAATAATTCTCACGACGTTTCGGCCACAACGCAAGCAGCCGTCCTCAGGTGGAGGGCAGGTCTGTCGAGAAGACAGACTCTGGATGTCTCACTAGAGAAGACAAACTCTGTCTTCTCTAGTGAGACATCCAGCGTTTATGTAACTCAGAGAGTCGGAAATCACTGCTAACATCGGCAGGTAGGATGGAAACATCACAGCCGGTTATGACTTAAACTGGTTAATAACGTCCTTCCAATGATTGCTCAGTTTGCGCCCATTTTCTCGGTTGAAATTGTGTCTGTATATCTGGATGGCTTCATGAACGAATCTTTGTTGATAGCCAGTGGGTTTGCAGAGTACCTTCGTCTTGGAAAAATCAATTTCGTGTGAGCCCACCGCATTGATCAGCAACGGCTGAGGTATTGGTCCTACCGTGTTTCAGATCTGCTTTGTGTTCACGATCACGGTCCGAGACATGTAGCTTAGTTTCCACAATGTAACTGCTGCCGCAGACACAGCTTAGTTTGTAGACGCCGGGGTATTGCATGTCGGGGATCACATCCTTCACAGATGGGATCAGATCACGACTTTTATGTACTGTTAATGTGAAAGTCTCCCATAGACTCCAATGTTAAAATCTCCCATAGACAACAAACAAACACACAAACACACAGACACACAGTGACACACACAGACAAACACAGACGCACAGTGACACACAAACACACACACAGTGACACACACAAACACACATTCAGACACACACAGTGACATACACAGACAAACAAAGTGACACACACAAACACACATACAAACACACACAGACACACATACAAACACACACAGACACACATACAAACACACACAGACACACATACAAACACACACAGACACACATACAAACACACACAGACACACACACAAACACACACAGACACACATACACATACAGACACATTCCCTACCCACACAACTCAGCCAAGCATGTGGAGGGGAATTCTCGCTCTGAGCGAAGGCTGCGGTAAGCCTCCTCATTCTCTGACGTGGGATGCTGTAGCCGATGAGAGTGGGCCTGTCGCTTTTTCTCAGCCAGCTTGAACACCTCCTCTGTCAGCCAGGGTCTCTGGGGAGGTCTGGACCGTGCTCCCAAAGCAGCCATTGCAGCTGCATGAGCCACAGTCCTAAACCTCGCCCATTTACCCTCGACATCAGGAGGAGTGGGGGACGATGCCAACCCCAGCCGCAAGCAATTATTAAATTCTCAATTGCAACTTTCATCAGCTAGCTGAGACCAGGCCACTAAGGGTTTTAATGGGGTCCTGGGTGTACACCCACCACCGGAGTGGAAGAATGGCAGGCGCATCTTACAGATGACTAGTCGATGGTCAGAGGACAGATCAGCTCCACGGTAGGTCCTGGTGTCAAGGACATGGGCCCGCATCCGCTGTTCTGTCACTATGTAGTCCAGCAGATGTTCTTGCTTGGACCCGGCATGCATCCATGATGTTGTGTGGATGCGCCGATGCCGGAACAGCGTGTTGGTAATTACAAGCCCATGGGCTGCACAAAAATCTAGCAGCCCCCTGCTGTTGTTATTGAGCTGATCTGGCCCATGCCTTCCAATCACTCCAGACCAGGTGCCAGCATCATGACCAACTCGGGCATTGAAGTCACCCAACAAGATGACTCTGTCCCGAGGGGCCACTTTAGCCAGCACCTGTGACAGGAGGTTATGGAAGGTATCTGACTCATCGGCCTTGCCTGCATCCCTCCACGGATGTTCGTCTTCGGTGGGGGCATAAGTAACCACGACCCCCACTTTTCGCCTCTGGTTGATGGTAAGGCGAGCCCAAAGTAGTCTGGGGCTTACGGCTTCCCACACCTCACCGCCACGCTCCCACGCCCCCTTCATTCTTATGATCAGAAGAAGAGCCACTCCCTGTTGTTTGCCAGTCTCCTGCCCCGAGTAGAGGACTGTCCACCCCTCATGGTGGCAGGAGCCAGAACCAGTCCACTGGACCTGAATGCCACAGAGATCCAGGCGGTACCGGTCCAGCTCCCGACAGAGGAGTGGCAGCCTCTCCTCCGCAGTGAGCGTTCGAACATTCCACGTGGCCACACGTAGTGGCTTTTCGTTGAGGGTAAGGATTCAGTCTCCCGGCTCCGCCGAATGTAGTTTGACCAGGATACGTCATAGACGCCTGTCCCCCCGGGGCCTCCATCACAAGCTTATTGATTATCATTTTCCGTCGTGGTTTAGTGGTAATTCATTGAAGGTGGAGGGGTTACCAGCCCCTCGCACCCGTCCAGAGCCCCCTTCTAGGCCGTTGTGGCGGTCACAGACGCCCTGAGGGGAGAGGCCAATCGGAATTGGCCCTCCCACCCACAGCACTGTCCACGACAGCGTTGCCCATCCGGCACCACGATGAGGTAGGGGGTTGTTTTGCCGGACACAGAGACACACACACAGACACACACGGACACACACACACAGACACACAAACAGACACACACACACAGACACACAAACAGACACGCACACAAACAGACACAAACACACAGACACACAAACAGACACACAAACAGACACACAAACAGACACACAAACACACAGACACACAAACAGACACACAAACACACAGACACACAAACAGACACAAACACACATACACACAAACAGACACAAACACACAGACACACAAACAGACACACAGACAGACACACACACAGACAGACACACACACAGACACACAAACAGACACACACACAGACACACAAACAGACACAGACAGACACAGACACACACAGAGACACACACGGACACAAGTGTTTACTTTTCGTCCCAGTTATTTTTTATAAAGATCCCGATGATGGTGGTGATGCGTTTTGAGATCAACATTTGTTGGCTTTGTGTCATTCCCAGGATCCTCCGGCGGCTGTCGTTGATGATGATGATGGCGGTGGCGGTGATGGATCGACCCCAACAATCCTGGCTACCGGTGCTCCTCATCCTGCTGCTGCTGCTACTGACATCGGCTCAAGTCTCGCCCGCACTGCAACCCCAAGCAGGAGAAGGAGTTGGTGGTGGTGGTGATGGTGGTGATGGTGGTGGGGACACGAGGCAGGGCCTGGGATGTGAGAAGGGAGGAGGAGGAGGAGGCGAGAGATGCGCAGAGGAGAAGACCGACACCCAGGACGCAGCAGGTATGAGCGGTAGTAGAGTGACAGGGGGGGGGGGGGGATATTGATAGTAGATGTAGTAGAGTGACAGGGGTTGTCTGAGAGAGAGACACCCAGACCCAGGGCTCGAACCAAGGTTCTCAGTGTCTCTGACACGGTCACTATGAACCCCCTGAGAGACACAGAGAGACACCCAGACCCAGGGCTCGA
>NC_136340.1:2237541-2280041 GCF_964198595.1 Lampetra fluviatilis | reverse complement strand
GACCCATAGAGACCCACAGAGACCCACAGAGACCCACAGTTAGACCTATAAACCCACAGAGACCCACAGTGACCCACAGAGACCCACAGAGACTCATAGAGACCCACAGAGACCCACAGAGACCTACAGAGACTCATAGAGACCCACAGAGACCCACAGAAAGGCATAGAAACCCACAGAGACCCACAGAGACCCACAGAGACCCACAGAGACCCACAGAGACCCATAGAGACCCACAGAGACCCACAGAGACCCACAGTTAGACCTATAAACCCACAGAGACCCACAGAGACCCACAGAGACTCATAGAGACCCACAGAGACCCACATAGACCCACAGAGACCCACAGTTAGACCTATAAACCCACAGAGACCCACAGAGACTCATAGAAACCCACAGAGACCCACAGAGACCCACAGAGACCCACAGTTAGACCTATAAACCCACAGAGACCCACAGAGACCCACAGAGACCCATAGAGACCCACAGAGACCCACAGAGACCCACAGTTAGACCTATAAACCCACAGAGACCCACAGAGACCCACAGAGACTCATAGAGACCCACAGAGACCCACAGAGACCCACAGTTAGACCTATAAACCCACAGAGACCCACAGAGACCCACAGAGACCCATAGAGACCCACAGAGACCCACAGAGACCCACAGTTAGACCTATAAACCCACAGAGACCCACAGAGACCCACAGAGACTCATAGAGACCCACAGAGACCCACAGCGAGACATAGAGACCCATGTAACCCATAGAGACCCACAGAGACCCATAGAGACCCACAAAGACCCACAGAGACCCACAGAGACCCATAGAGACCCACAGAGACCCATGTAACCCATAGAGACCCACAGAGACCCATAGAGACCCACAAAGACCCACAGAGACCCACAGAGACCCATAGAGACCCACAGAGACCCACAGAGACCCACAGAGACCCACAGAGACCCACAGAAAGGCATAGAAACCCACAGAGACCCATAGAGGCCCACAGAGACCCACAGAGACCCACAGAGACCCACAGAGACCCACAGAAAGGCATAGAAACCCACAGAGACCCACAGAGACCCACAGAGACCCACAGAGACCCACAGAAAGGCATAGAAACCCACAGAGACCCACAGAGACCCACACAGACACATAGAGACCCATAGAGACTCACAGAGACCCATGTAACCCATAGCGACCCACAGAGACCCACAGAGACCCACAGAGACCCACAGAGACCCATAGAGACCCACAGTGACCCACAGAGACCCACAGAGACCCCACAGACCCATAGAGACCCACAGTGACCCACAGAGACCCATAGAGACTCATAGAGACCCACAGAGACCCACAGAGACCCACAGAGACCCACGTAACCCCATAGAGACCCACAGAGACCCATAGAGACCCATAGAGACCCATAGAGACTCATAGAGACCCACAGAGACTCATAGAGACCCATAGAGACCCACAGTGACCCACAGAGACCCATAGAGACTCATAGAGACCCACAGAGACCCACAGAGACCCACGTAACCCCATAGAGACCCACAGAGACCCATAGAGACTCATAGAGACCCACAGAGACCCATAGAGACCCACAGAGACCCACAGAGACCCACAGAGACTCACAGAGACCCACAGAGACCCACAGAGACCCATAGAGACTCATAGAGACCCACAGTGACCCACAGAGACCCATAGAGACTCATAGAGACCCACAGAGACCCACAGAGACCCACAGAGACCCACAGAGACCCATAGAGACTCACAGAGACCCACAGTGACCCACAGAGACCCATAGAGACTCATAGAGACCCACAGAGACCCACAGAGACCCACAGAGACCCACAGAGACCCATGTAACCCCATAGAGACCCACAGAGACTCATAGAGACTCATAGAGACCCACAGAGACCCATAGAGACCCACAGAGACTCATAGAGACCCACAGAGACCCACGTAACCCCATAGAGACCCACAAAGACCCACAGAGACCCACAAAGACCCACAGAGACCCACAGTGACCCACAGAGACCCACAGAGACCCACAGAGACCCATAGAGACCCACAGAGACTCATAGAGACCCACAGAGACCCACGTAACCCCATAGAGACCCACAAAGACCCACAGAGACCCACAAAGACCTACAGAGACCCACAGAGACCCACAGAGACCTATAGAGACCCACAGAGACCCATAGAGACCCACAGAGACCCATAGAGACCCGCAAAGACCTACAGAGACCCACAGAGACCCACGTAACCCCATAGAGACCCACAAAGACCCACAGAGACCCACAAAGACCTACAGAGACCCACAGAGACCCACAGAGACCCACATAGACCCACAGAGACCCACAGAGACCCACAAAGACCTACAGAGACCCACAGAGACCCACGTAACCCCATAGAGACCCACAGAGACCCACAGAGACCCACAAAGACCCACAGAGACCCACAGAGACCCATAGAGACCCATAGAGACCCATAGAGACTCATAGAGACCCACAGAGACTCATAGAGACCCATAGAGACCCACAGAGACCCATAGAGACCCACAGAGACCCACAGAGACCCACAGAGACCCACAGAGACCCACAGAGACCCACAGAGACCCACAGAGACTCATAGAGACCCACAGAGACCCACAGAGACCCACAGAGACCCACAGAGACCCACAGAGACCCATAAAGACCCACAGAGACCCATAGAGACCCATAGAGACCCACAGAGACCCACAGAGACCCACAGAGACCCACAGAGACCCACAGAGACCCACAGAGACCCACAGAGACCCATAGAGACCCACAGAGACTCATAGAGACCCATAGAGACCCACAGAGACCCATAGAGACCCACAGAGACCCACAGAGACTCATAGAGACCCACAGAGACCCACAGAGACCCACAGAGACCCACAGAGACCCACAGAGACCCACAGAGACCCACAGAGACCCACAGAGACCCACTAAAACTGTGAACTCGTTTCACTTTACCACCTAAGTACGGTGTCACTGAGCTATGTGTGTACAGAACCATTCGTGTTGTTGTTGTTGTTGTTTACCATTGTTGTTGTTGTTGTTTACCACTCTTGTTGTTGTTGTTGTTTACCATTTTTGTTGTTGTTGTTTACCATTGTTGTTGTTGTTGTTGTTTACCATTGTTGTTGTTGTTGTTTACCATTGTTGTTGTTGTTGTTGTTGTTTACCACTCTTGTTGTTGTTGTTATTGGTTTCAGGTCCCACTGGGTGACGTCCTTCAAGGTGCAGCTGAGCAACGACTCGGTCACGTGGGAGAGCTGCAGCAACTACACGGAGTGCGACGCGGTGAGAGGACGACACCACCACTCACCCACTTAGTCACCCACTCACTCACCCACTCACTCACCCACTCACTCACCCACTTAGTCACCCACTCACCCACTCACTCACCCACTCACTCACTCACCCACTCACTCACTCACCCACTCACTCACCCACTTAGTCACTCACTCACTCACTCACTCACCCACTCACTCACTCACCCACTCACTCACCCACTTAGTCACTCACTCACTCACTCACTCACCCACTCACTCACCCACTCACTCACCCACTTAGTCACCCACTCACCCACTCACTCACCCACTCACTCACCCACTCACTCACCCACTCACTCACCCACTTAGTCACCCACTCACCCACTCACTCACCCACTCACTCACTCACCCACTCACTCACTCACCCACTCACTCACCCACTTAGTCACTCACTCACTCACTCACTCACCCACTCACTCACTCACCCACTCACTCACTCACTCACCCACTCACCCACTTAGTCACTCACTCACTTAGTCACTCACTCACCCACTCACCCACTCACTCACCCACTTAGTCACTCACTCACTTAGTCACTCACTCACCCACTCACCCACTCACTCACTCACTCACCCACCCACTTAGTCACTCACTCACTTAGTCACTCACTCACCCACTCACCCACTCACTCACTCACCCACTTAGTCACTCACTCACTTAGTCACTCACTCACCCACTCACCCACTCACTCACTCACTCACCCACTCACCCACTCACTCACTCACTCACCCACTCACTCACCCACTTAGTCACCCACTCACCCACTCACTCACCCACTCACTCACTCACCCACTCACTCACTCACTCACTCACCCACTCACTCACCCACTCACTCACTCACTCACCCACTCACTCACTCACTCACCCACTTAGTCACTCACTCACCCACTCACTCACTCACCCACTCACTCACCCACTTAGTCACTCACTCACTTAGTCACTCACTCACCCACTTAGTCACTCACCCACTCACTCACTCACTCACCCACTCACTCACTCACTCACTCACTCACTCACCCACTCACTCACTCACTCACTCACCCACTCACCCACTCACTCACTCACCCACTCACTCACTCACTCACTCACTCACCCACTCACTCACTCACTCACTCACCCACTCACTCACTCACTCACCCACTCACTCACCCACCCACTTAGTCACTCACTCACCCACTCACTCACTCACCCACTCACTCACCCACTTAGTCACTCACTCACTTAGTCACTCACTCACCCACTTAGTCACTCACCCACTCACTCACTCACTCACCCACTCACTCACCCACTTAGTCACTCACCCACTCACTCACCCACTCACTCACTCACTCACTCACTCACTCACCCACTCACTCACCCACCCACTCACTCACTCACCAACTCAATCACCCACTCACTCACCCACTTAGTCACTCACCCACTCACTCACCCACTCACTCACCCACTCACTCACTCACTGACCCACTCACTCACTCACTCACTCACCAACTCACTCACCTACTCACTCACCCACTCACTCACTCACTGACCCACTCACTCACTCACTCACCAACTCACTCACCCACTCACTCACCCAATTAGTCACTCACCCACTCACTCACCCACTCACTCACCCACTCACTCACCCACTCACTCACCCACTCACTCACCCACTCACTCACTCACTCACTCACCCACTCACTCACTCACCAACTCACTCATTCAGTCACTCACTCACCCACTCACTCACTCAATCACCCACTCACTCACCCACTCACTCACCCACTCAATCACTCACTCACCCAAACACTCACTCACCCACTTAGTCACTCACTCACTTAGTCACCCACACGCTCACCCACTTAGTCACTCACTCACTCAGTCACTCACCCACATGCTCACTCACCCACTCACTCACTCACCCACTCACTCACTCACCCACTCACTCACCCACACGCTCACTCACCCACTCACTCACCCACACGCTCACTCACCCACTCACTCACTCAGTCACGCACTCACTCACACGCTCACTCACTCACTCACTCACCCACTCACTCACTCACCCACTCACTCACCCACTCACTCACCCACTCACTCACCCACTCACTCACTCACTCAGTCACTCACCCACTCACTCGCTCACCCACTCACTCACCCACTCACTCACCCACTCACTCACTCAGTCACTCACTCACTCACTCACTCACTCACTCACTCACCCACTCACTCACCCACTCACCCACTCACTCACTCACTCACTCACTCACGCACTCACTCAGTCACTCACTTACTCACTCACTCAGTCACTCACTCACTCACCAACTCAATCACTCACCCACTCACTCACCCACTTAGTCACTCACCCACTCACTCACCCACTCACTCACCCACTCACTCACTCACTGACCCACTCACTCACTCACCAACTCACTCACCAACTCACTCACCCACTTAGTCACTCACCCACTCACTCAACCACTCACTCACTCACTGACCCACTCACTCACTCACTCACCAACTCACTCACCCACTCACTCACCCAATTACTCACTCACCCACTCACTCACCCACTCACTCACCCACTCACTCACCCACTCACTCACTCACCCACTCACTCACTCACTCACTCACCAACTCACTCACTCAGTCACTCACTCACCCACTCACTCACTCAATCACCCACTCACTCACCCACTCACTCACCCACTCACCCACTCAATCACTCACTCACTCACCCAAACACTCACTCACCCACTTAGTCACTCACTCACTTAGTCACCCACACGCTCACCCACTTAGTCACTCACTCACTCAGTCACTCACCCACATGCTCACTCACCCACTCACTCACCCACTCACTCACTCACCCACTCACTCACCCACACGCTCACTCACCCACTCACTCACCCACACGCTCACTCACCCACTCACTCACTCAGTCACGCACTCACTCACACGCTCACTCACTCACTCACCCACTCACTCACTCACCCACTCACTCACCCACTCACTCACCCACTCACTCACTCACTCAGTCACTCACCCACTCACTCGCTCACCCACTCACTCACCCACTCACCCACTCACTCACCTACTCACCCACTCACTCACTCACTCACCCACTCACCCACTCACTCACCCACTCACCCACTCACTCACTCACTCACTCACTCACTCACTCACTCACTCACTCACTCACCCACTCACTCAGTCACTCACTTACTCACTCACTCAGTCACTCACTCACTCAATCACTCACTTACTCACTCACTCACCCACTCACTCACCCACTCACTTAGTCACTCACTCACCCACTCACTCACTCACTCACCCACTCACTCACTCACTCACCCACTCACCCACTCAGTCACTCACTCACCCACTCACTCACCCACTCACTCACTCACCCACTCACTTAGTCACTCACCCACTCACTCACTCACTCACCCACTCACTCACCCACTCACTTACTCACTCAGTCACTCACTTACTCAGTCACTCACTCACGCACCCACTCACTCACCCACTCACCCACTCACTCACTCACTCACCCACTCACCCACTCAGTCATTCACTCACCCATTCACTCACTCACCCACTCACTCAGTCACTCACTCAGTCACTCACTCACTCACTCACTCACCCACTCACTCACCCACTCACCCACTCACTTAGTCACTCACTCACCCACGCACTCACCCACTCACCCACTCACTTAGTCACTCACTCACCCACTTACTCACTCACCCACTCACTCACTCACTCACCCACTCACCCACTCAGTCACTCACTCACTCACTCACTCACCCACCCACCCACTCACTCACCCACTCACTCACTCACCCACTCACTCACTCACTCACCCACTCACTCACTTACTAACCCACTCACTCACCCACCCACTCACTCACTCACCTACTCACCCACACGCTCACCCACTCACTCACTCACTCACTCACCCACTCATCCACTCAGTCACTCACTCACCCACTCACTCACCCACTCACTCAGTCACTCACTTACTCACTCACTCACTCACTCACCCACTCACTCACCCACTCACTTAGTCACTCACTCACCCACTCACTCACTCACTCACTCACTCACCCACTCACTCACTCACCCACTCACTCACTCACCCACTCACCCACTCAGTCACTCACTCACCCACTCACTCACCCACTCACTCACTCACTCACCCACTCACTCACCCACTCACTTAGTCACTCACTCACCCACTCACTCACTCACTCACTCACCCACTCACTCACTCACCCACTCACTCACTCACTCACCCACTCACCCACTCAGTCACTCACTCACCCACTCACTCACCCACTCACTCACTCACCCACTCACTCAGTCACTCACTTACTCACTCAGTCACTCACTCACTCACTCACCCACTCACTCACTCACCCACTCACTCACTCACTCAGTCACTCACTCACTCACTCAGTCACTCACTCACGCACCCACTCACTCACTCACCCACCCACTCACCCACTCACCCACTCACTCACTCACCCACTCACTCACCCACTCACTCCCCCACTCACCCACCCACTCACTCGCTCACCCACACGCTCACTCACACACTCGCTCCTCTCTCTGTCTGCCTCTCTCTGCAGATTTTCCGGGGCAACTCGGACCAGGAGACTCCCGTGTTGAACCTGCTCCCAGAGGCGTCTCCGGCGCGCTTCCTACGAATCCTGCCCCTCGCCTGGCACCCGGGCGGACTCATCTGTCTACGCATGGAGGTGTTGGCATGCCCAGTAGCGGGTACGCGAGCTCGCACAGAGACTCACTCATACAGAGACTCACTCGCACAGAGAGCCATAGACTCACTCACACAGAGACCCACAGACTCACTCACACAGAGACCCACAGACTCACTCACACAGAGACCCACAGACTCACTCACACAGAGACCCATAAACTCACTCACACAGAGACCCATAGACTCACTCACACAGAGACCCACAGACTCACCACACAGAGACCCACAGACTCACTCACACAGAGACCCACAGACTCACTCACACAGAGACCCACAGACTCACTCACACAGAGACCCACAGACTCACTCACACAGAGACCCACAGACTCACTCACACAGAGACCCATAAACTCACTCACACAGAGACCCATATACTCACTCACACAGAGAGCCATAGACTCACTCACACAGAGACCCATAGACTCACTCACACAGAGAGCCATAGACTCACTCACACAGAGACCCATAGACTCACTCACACAGAGACCCATAGACTCACTCACACAGAGAGCCATAGACTCACTCACACAGAGACCCATAGACTCACTCACACAGAGACTCACTCACACAGAGACCCATAGACTCACTCACACAGAGACCCATAGACTCACTCACACAGAGAGCCATAGACTCACTCACACAGAGACCCATAGACTCACTCACACAGAGACTCACTCACACAGAGACCCATAGACTCACTCACACAGAGACCCATAGACTCACTCACACAGAGACTCACTCACACAGAGACCCATAGACTCACTCACACAGAGAGCCATAGACTCACTCACACAGAGACCCATAGACTCACTCACACAGAGACCCATAGACTCATCACACAAAGACCCACAGACTCACTCACACAGAGACCCATAGACTCACTCACACAGAGACCCACAGACTCACTCACACAGAGACCCACAGACTCACTCACACAGAGACCCATAGACTCACTCACACAGAGACTCACTCACACAGAGACCCACTCACACAGAGAGCCATAGACTCACTCACACAGAGAGCCATAGACTCACTCACACAGAACCCTAGACTCACTCACACAGAAACCCATAGACTCACTCACACAGAGACCCATAGACTCACTACACAGAGACCCATAGACTCACTCACACAGAGACCCATAGACTCACTACACAGAGATCCATAGACTCACACAGAGACCCACAGGCTCACCACACAGAGACCCATACACTCACCACAAAGAGACCCACAGACTCATCACACAGAGACCCACAGACTCACCACACAGAGACCCACAGACTCATCACACAGAGACCCACAGACTCATCACACAGAGACCCACAAACTCACCACACAGAGACCCATAGACTCATCACACAGAGACCCACAGACTCATCACACAGAGACCCACAGACTCATCACACAGAGACCCACAGACTCATCACACAGAGACCCACAAACTCACCACACAGAGACCCATTGACTCATCACACAGAGACCCACAGACTCACCACACAGAGACCCACAGACTCATCACACAGATATGTTAGACCATTTGAGGCTGAGTCGACCTATGGGAGGCCCGGCACCGCGTCGATCGTTGTCCCACCGCTCCTCCGGCAGACCCAGCCGAGGATTCTTCCTCCTCGGCTGCCCTGGGCAACGCCGAGTCACGTGACCTCCGCCTCGACTTCCAGCACCACAACTACGACTCCATGCGACGGGTGCGGTGGTGGTGGTGGTGGTGCTGGTGGTGGTGGTGGTACAGGGTGGTGGTGGTGGTACAGGGTGGTGGTGGTGGTGTTGGGGGTGGTGGTGGTGGTGGGCAGGGTGTTGGTGGTGGGGGTGGTGGTGGTGGTTGTGGTGCAGGGTGGTGGTTGTGGTGGTGGTGCAGGGTAGTGGTGGTGGTTGTGGTGGTGGTACAGGGTGGTGGTCGAGGGTAAATGGGCGAGGTTTAGGACTGTGACTCATGCAGCTGCAATGGCTGCTTTGTGTACACAGTCCAGACCTCCCCAGAGACCCTGGCTGACAGAGGAGGTGTTCAAGTTGGCTGAGAAAAAGCGACAGGCCCACTCTCATCAGCTACAGCATCCCACGCTGGAGAATGAGGAGGCTTACCGCAGCCTTCGCTCGGAGGTTCGGAGAGCCGTGAGGCGCTGCACGGATGGGTGGTGGTCACGGGTTGCTGAGGAGATGGAGTCTGCCTCAATGGCCCGCCATCACAAATCATGCCCCGTTTGTGCACAGACTGACTTATATGACATGATAACAACAGTCTGGACCACTGGACGGGTTCCGCAGGATTGGAAGGATGCCCTGGTGGTCCCCCTCTTTAAGAAGGGGGACCGCACAGACTGTAACAACTACAGGGGCATCTTACTCCTCAGTGTGCCGGGAAAGGTCCTGGCAAGGATTATTCAACATCGCCTTGCCAGGCACGCTGAGGAGAGGCTTGCGGAGCCCCAATGCGGTTTCAGGAAAGGGCGGTCCTGCACAGATGCCATATTTTCTGTCCGTCTGCTACAGCAGAGGTATAGGGAATTCCAACAAGACCTACATCTCTGCTTTATTGACCTGTTCAATGACTATGATACCATCAGTAGGCCTGGGCTCTGGGTTGTTCTTCGTGCTTTCGGAGTCCCTGACCCTCTGCTCACGCTCATTAAGGACCTTCATGATGGTGAGCGGGCCCGGGTAAAAGTACGTGGCCGGGAGTCAGAGCCTTTTCCTGTACACCTTGGGGTGCGACAGGGATGTCCTCTGGCTCCCACATTATTTAACATCTATTTTGACCACGTAGTTCGTGAAGCCTTCAATAGCTGTACCGGGGTAATTTCCATTTGGTACAGATATAATGGGAGGTTGATCGATGCCCGGGTGCGATCAAGGGATGGCTCCCTATTGGTCAACCACGTTATGTATGCCAATGATTTGGTAATAGCTGCTCATTCAGAGGAGGAGTTGGAGACGCTGCTGCTGAGACTGGAGCGTGCCACTAAGAGGTGGGGCCTTACCATCAGCCCGCCAAAACTAAGCACCTGCCTGGGTATTTTGTACCATTGGACACTCCACCCCCACAACTCCCAATCGGTGATGGGGCAGTTGTGGAGAGAGTGGAGAGTTTCCCATACCTGGGCAGTGTGCTTATGACCAGCTCCAGTTTAACAGCAGAGGTCTCACTCCGAATCAGTCGAGCGGCAATATCTTTTTAACGCTGTGTGGAAGCTATCTGGTCTGTCGCTCCGCACGAAGCTTCAGGTCTTCTCGGCCACAGTCATTCCCTCCTTTCTCTATGCTTGCGAAACGTGGACCCCCATAATGGAGCATCTTCGCCGGTTGGAAACATTTAGGCTGGCCTGCCTACGATCCATCCTGGGTTTAACCTGCAGGCTGGATTGTGTGAGGCTCACCAATCCTTGAAAGATCTGGACAAAGTTCCATCGGTGAGCTCCTTCGGCAGGCAAGGCTGCATTGGCTGGGTCATGTAGCCCGCATGCCCAGCCACCGCATGCCTTAACAGCTTTTGTTCGGCCAGATCGAGGGGGCTAAACGGGCGCGGCATGGGCTAGAGAAGAGATGGAGTGATGTGGTACAGGAGGACATGGAGCTGAGTGGACTTGCCAATGACTGGTACCAGCTGTGTCAAGATCGGCCTCTGTGGAGGAGGCTCGTGAAGGACGCTACTGGGCAGTTGGAGGCAGTCGCCCTCCAGCAACAACGGAGGGCGGAGGCGCGACGCTCACAACAACGAGCGGAGCGCCGGGTGGTTAAAGCACAGCAAGTTGGCACAGTAGGGGGCACAGGTGGTGCATCAGCCAGTCATCTCGGTCATCTCAGTCAGTCGACCCGTGGCACCTGCTGGGTCTGCCCCGTGACCTCCTGCCAGCGGGCGTTCGACACTTCACGTGGCCTCAAGGTGCACATAGCCTGGCACAAGCGTCGTGGTGACGTCACAGCCACTTAGTGGCGAATGGCGGTTGTTGTTGTTTGTGTGTGTCTGTGTGTGTCTGTGTATGTGTGTGTCTGTGTGTGTGAGTCTCTCTCCTCGTCTCACTGTGTGTGTCTGTGTGTGTCTGTGTGTGTGTCTGTGTGTGTGTGAGTGTGTCTGTGTGTCTGTGTGTGAGTGTGTCTCTCCTCGTCTCACTGTGTCTGTGTATGTATGTGTCTGTGTGTGTCTGTGTGTCTGTGTGTGTGTCTGTGTGTCTGTGTGTGTGTGTCTCTGTGCGTGTGTGTATCTGTGTGTGTGTGTCTGTGTGTATATGTGTGTGTGTGTCCGTGTGTGTGTGTATGTCCGTGTGTGTGTGTATGTCTGTGTGTGTGTGTGTCTGTTTGTGTGTGTGTGTCTGTGTGTGTGTTTCTGTGTGTGTGTGTTTCTGTGTGTGTGTGTGTCTGTGTGTGTCTGTGTTTCTGTGTGTGTGTGTGTGCCTCAGTGTGTGTGTCTATGTGTGTGTGTCTGCGTGCGTGTCTCAGTTGATGCGTGCGGTCCAGGCCGAGTGTCCGGACATCGCGCGAGTCTACAGCATCGGACGCAGCCAGGCGGGCCGCAAGCTCTACGCCATGGAGATCTCAGACCAACCCGGCCACCACGAGCCTGGTGCGTGCACCTAGCCTGGCACGAACGAGCCCCGGTCGGTGTGTGTACACCTGTGTCTACACGTGTGTGTACACCTGTAGCTACACCTGTACACACACCTGTATACACACCTGTACACACACCTGTACACACACCTGTACACACACACCTGTACACACACCTGTACACACACACCTACCCACACCTGTACACACAACTGTACACACACACACACCTGTGTACACACAACAACAACATCCGCCATTCGCCACTAAGTGGCGGTGACGTCACCACAACGCTTGTGCACACACACCTGTACACCTGTAAACACACCTGTACACACACACACCTGTACACACACCTGTACACACACACCTACCCACACCTTTACACACAACTGTACACACACACACACACCTGTACACACACCTGTACACACACCTACACACACACACACCTGTACACACACCTGTACACACACCTGTGCACACACCTGTACACACATCTGTACACACACACACACCTGTACACACACACCTGTGCACACACCTGTACACACACACACACACCTGCACACACACACCTGTACACACACCTGTACACACACCTGTACACACACCTGTGCACACACCTGTACACACACACCTACCCACACCTGTACACACAACTGTACACACACACACCTGTACACACACCTGTACACACACCTACACACACACACACCTACCCACACCTGTACACCCACCTGTGTACACACACACACACACCTGCACACACACACCTGTACACACACCTGTACGTGCACCCCACAGGCGAGCCGGAGTTCCGCTACGTGGCCGGCATGCACGGCAACGAGGTGCTGGGTCGCGAGCTCCTGCTGCTGCTCATGCAGTACCTGTGCCGGGCCTACCTGGCGGGCGACCAGCGCGTCCGCTCCCTCGTGGACGGCACCCGCATCCACCTGCTGCCCTCCATGAACCCCGACGGCTACGAGGTCGCGGCCGTCAAGGTGGGACAACGGCGGCAGCTGCTGCCATCGGCCGGCCAACAGCGTCGCGAGTCGCGGGAGGAGTCGTGGGTTCGATCTTGACGCTGAGACTAAGATGTTGACTGCCTCGGCTGGTGTGCAGGAGGTCGTGGGTTCGATCTTGACCCTAAGCCTCAGCTTAAGATGTTGACTACTTCGCCTGGTGTGCAGGAGGTCGTGGGCTCGATATTGACGCTAAGCCTAAGATGTTGACTGCCTCGCCTGGTGTACGGGAGGTCGTGGGTTCCATCTTGACCCTCAGCCTAAGCCTAAGATGTTGACTGCCTCGGCTGGTGTGCAGGAGGTGTCGTGGGTTCCATTTTGACCCGTGGGTTCTATCTTGATGCTAATGTAGTGGTGGTATTGACGTGCGCCGACTGTGACAGTGATGGATCACGGGGCGGCGCGGGGTGCGGGGTTGGGCACGCGTTGTGGGCGTGGTGTGGACGCGCGCGCCGGGAGTGACAGATGACGAGGCGGCGCGGAGTGAGTGGTGGGGCACGATGAGATGTGGGAAGAGAGGATCGTAGCCGGCACCCGGTGATTGGTCGAATAAGTGGGTGCTCGCAGCGACGTCCGCAGGTGGGGTATAAAGGGGGACGCGCGAGAGCACTCGGGGAGAGTTACCCAGTTGAAGACCCGAAGACGGAGCTGAAGACCTAGTGAAGCCGAGTAGCTCAGTGGCGTTAGTCGCCGAGTAGCTAAGTGGATGTTGGTCATCCGAGTAGCTCAGTGGCGTTAGTCGCCGAGTGGCTAAGTGGATGTTGGTCATCCGAGTAGCTCAGTGGGCGTTAGTCGCCAAGTAGCTAAGTGGGTGTTTGTCACCCGAGTACTAAGTGGATGTTGGTCATCCGAGTAGCTCAGTGGCGTTAGTCGCCAAGTAGCTAAGAGGATGTTGGTCATCCGAGTAGCTCAGTGGGCGTTAGTCGCCAAGTAGCTAAGTGGGTGTTTGTCACCCGAGTACTAAGTGGATGTTGGTCATCCGAGTAACTCAGTGGGCGTTAGTCGCCAAGTAGCTAAGCGGGTGTTTGTCACCCGAGTACTAAGTGGATGTTGGTCATCCGAGTAACTCAGTGGGCGTTAGTCGCCAAGTAGAGAAGTGGGTGTTTGTCACCCGAGATACAAAGTAGGTGTTAGTCACCTGTAACCAAGTTTGAAAAATAAAGAGTGTGTTACCCGTGAAGTCGTCTCCCGTGGAGTTACTACATTACAACTGGCGTCAGAAGTAAACCTGTCTTCAAGAAGTATGGACACAAGGAAGACTACCCGTACCCACGAGCGAGGTCGGGATGACGACTGCGTGCCGGGGACACCGACCTCGGGAGTAGAGGACGAGGAGTTGCCGCCGATGCAGCACTTCGCGGTGATGGCCGACGCTCCGCTTGCCTCCGACACCGGCCTCCAGGACGCGCACGCCCGCTTGGCGGAGTTGCTACTCGCCGCCGCTGTCTTGGCCGACATCTCCGTTCCGGCGAGCGGAAAAACGGCTGCGGGGGTCGTGGAGGAAGCGACGGTGGAGGATTCCCGCCAAAGGGCGCTTCGCGCCAAAAGCCTGGAAGTTGCCGCCGTTTTTGGGGGGCCGCCACCGATTGGCGGGAAAGACGGACGCCACGTGGCCGGACACCTCCGCGCAGCGCAGCCCACGTCATCGGCGCGCGCCGGAGCCCTCCATTTTGCGCCTGACAACCGAGCCGACATTTTACACAACTCCAGCGGAGCGCGGGAAAATCTCTCCGACGTCGACGACGATCGGGTCCTCCAGCAAAGATTGCCCGCGCTGTCGGCGTTCAAGGCGGATGGGGGCGACTGGGGAGCCTTCCAACGAAGGTTCCTCGCTCATCAGGAGATGTCGGGGTGGTCCGACACCACTGCCCTGCGTGCGTTGCCAGCGATGCTTGACGACGACGCGCTTGCAGCCTTCACATCTGCTGCAAGGTCGTCCCGCTCTACGCTCCAGGCCGCACTACACCTGATGGCGAAGGTGTTCGGGCCGCCCTCCACGTGCCGCCACCAGTTCTACGATCGGCGGAAGGTGGCTGGGGAAACGACGCTAGCCTACCGCACGGCACTGCTCGCCTTGGCGGACGCGGCTTTTCCCCGCATGGATAAGGAGGGGAAGGACGCCATGGTGACGGAGCAGCTGCTGGTGTTGGCCCACGAGTTGGGGGTCCCCATCAACGTGGCAGACGAGATGGAGATCTGCTCCCTGGCGATCGCCACGAGCATTCACGCGTACGAGGTCCTCAAACGCAAGCCGGGGATCGTCTGCAAATGGCCGGGGAATGCGGCACTGGCCGCCACGATCGCCGAACCTCAGCCAGCTGCGGTGCAGGAGCGGGCCTTCGCTGCACCGTGTCCGGGGGAGTGGAGAACGGGAGGTCGTTCGCCCACACGTTCGCCCCGCAAGCTGGAGCAACCGAAACCTACGACGTCCGTCGTCTGCTACAACTGCGGCCTTCGGGGTCACGTCGCAGCCGGGTGCCGGGCCCCGCGTCCGCGCATCGCAGGACCACGTCGGGACGACGACCAGGGCCACAAGTCGTCCCAACAAAACCCGGCAAGTCGCGGCACCTCACACGTTCGGTCCACAAACACGGCACATTCGGGTCGCCGCTTCGCGGTGGGGGGTTCGCGGCTGGGTGCCGGGGGTTCAATTCGGCGGGGGGGGTCCGTACGCGGCCCGCAAGCAGTCGAGTGGTCCGAATTGGCCCACAGGATCGTGGCTGCGTCAGCCGGGTCGTCCGTGGTAACGGGGTTCATTGACGGGGTTGAGGTCCGGGTGCTTGTTGACACGGGTGCGTCGGCCACCATCATCTCGGACCTTATTTATAACATCCTTCCCGTCCAAAGTAGACCCCTTCTGCCGGTAGATGTGCCATTTTATGCGGCGAATGGGGGATCCCTGGGGATCATCGGCCAGATTCGGGCGACTATTTGCATTGGGGACATTAAATTAGCGGGCCCTATTTTTGTATCATCATCGCTGGCCGTTCCCTGTTTGCTAGGGACGGACTTTTTGTCAAAAATGCCCATCAAAATTCTTATTGATCAGGCCTGCATAGAGCTTCCGTCAGGTCGGCGGGTTGCCTTCTTGTCAAGCCCTATCAAAGTGCGCACGGTTTGTGCGACGGTGCAGGCGCTGGCGACTCACACTGTACGGGTACCCCCGGGATCGCAAATGTTAGTACCCCTTCGGTTCAGGAAGCCACTCGAGGTGGGTGCGGAGGCACAGGGGGTGCTGTTGGGGCCGTCAAACAGAGCCAGTAAGGGCCTCGACTTAGCGGTTGCTCAAACCATGGTGAGAGGGGACAGTGAGCCGTTCGTAATGGTCCTGAATACGGGGTCGCGGCCGGCCGTAATTGCGCAGGGAACGGTGCTGGCTCACGCCGCGCCGCTGCCCGTTGAGGAACGGCTCGTGGCTCAAGCAGATTTTACTGTCGAGTCGCATCCTCAAAGTGATGAGGGGACTGAGTGGTTGGACTCGCTGTGTGCGGGTTCTGCTAACTTGTCCGGGGTGCAATTGGGAGCATTGAGGGGTTTGCTCATCGAGTTTGCTGACGTGTTCAGCAAACATAAGTACGATATCGGCTGCACTGACCTGTTGCGCCACCACATAGCTACAGGGGACGCGGCCCCTATTCGTCAGAATCCTTTCCGGCTCAGCCCGGCCGAGAAGGAACATGTGCAATCGGCGGTTAATGATATGTTGGCGGCCGATATCATTTCGCCCTCTTCTAGTCCGTGGGGTGCTCCTATTGTCCTAGTAAAGAAACAGGACGGGTCCTTGCGATTTTGTGTCGATTTCCGCCGCTTAAACAAAATCTCGATGGCGGATGCGTATCCGCTCCCCAGGATGGATGAGTCGCTGGATGCCTTGGCGGGAGCGCAGTTTTTTTCCACACTCGATCTGCTTTCTGGATTTTGGCAATTGCCACTCGATAACGAGTCTAAACCTAAAACTGCTTTCCGCACACCTGGGGGCCTTTTTGAATTCAACCGTTTGCCCATGGGCTTACATTCCGCCCCCGCCACGTTCCAGAGACTCATGGAATTGGTTTTGTCAGGCCTCCAATGGGATACCTGTTTGATTTATCTTGACGATATTATCGTCTTTAGTCGGACTTTCGAGGAGCACCTCCAGCGACTGAGAGCGGTGTTCCTCAGGATGCGTTCCACTAAGCTAAAATTTAAACCGGCTAAATGTTTTCTGCTTCGGGAATCTGTCAGGTATTTGGGCCATATCGTGAGTCGTTCAGGGATCTCGACGGACCCTGCTAAGACGCATTGCGTCAGCTCATGGCCAACGCCAACCTCGGTCACGGAGGTTCGTAGTTTCATTGGTTTTGCCTCCTATTACCGTCGTTTTGTCAAGCAATTTGCCACCATAGCCAAGCCCCTGCACGCTTTGACGGCTAAGGGTGTGAGGTTTCACTGGGGGGCAGAGGAGGAGGATGCGTTCTGCTCCCTCCGTGACGCTTTGGTGCAGGCTCCCCCCTTGTGTTACCCCGATTTCACACAACCGTTTTTGCTTGACACGGACGCCAGCAATACGGGTATCGGGGGGGTGCTCTCACAGTTGGTCGGGGGGGTTGAACGGGTGGTCGCCTACGGTAGTAGGGTTCTTTCCCCCGCAGAACAACGCTATTGCGTAACTCGTCGTGAATTGTTAGCCATTGTGTTTTTTACACAGCAATTCAGGCCGTATCTTTACGGCCGTCATTTTACGGTCCGGACGGACCATGCGGCTCTACAATACGCTATGCGCGTGGCGCAGCCATCGGGCCAATTGTCCCGATGGTTGGAGGTCCTTCAAGACTACCAATTCACGACGATTTACCGAAAAGGGTTGCGGCACTCAAACGCGGACGCCTTGTCGCGGTTGCCGCCGTGCACGGACTGCACATGTTTGTTGGGATCAGCGCGGTGCAAACCCCCGGTCGCCGGCGCCCCGGGAGTTGCGCTCGCCGCCACTGACACCCCGGGAGAGGACGCCCCCACGGGGAGGGATTCGCTGTTGTCGTTGCCCCTCATTGAGTGGGGCCGCCTCCAGATGTCCGACAGCTCCCTACTTACGCTGCGTCGGAAAGTTGGCGCTCCCGAACAAGGGGAGGCGCGGGTCGGTTCCTGGGTGTGCAGACAGGGCCTGTTGATGAGGTGGGACAACATGTCCCGGCGTCACGTGCTCGTGGTGCCTGTTGCTATGCGGGGTAGGATTGTTCTGGCAGCTCATGAACGGCTCATGCATCTGGGTTTTCACAAAACGCTCGCCCTAATCCAGCGAGACTATTATTGGCCGGGGATGGGTAACGACGTGGCGAATATTCTTAAGGGATGCGTAGAGTGCGCCAAAAGGAAACCGCCACCATTGGCGGCTAATCCACCGCTGCAATCCATTCAGGTTTCGCGTATAAACGAATTGGTAGCGTTGGACATCTTGGGGCCCTTTCCGGTTACACCAAGGGGAAATAGGTTCCTGCTGGTTGGCGTGGAATACTTCACCCGATGGCCTATGGCATGGCCGCTCGCCAACCAGTCGGCTGCGGCGGTGGCGGACGCCTTTGTCCAGGGTTATGTGTTGGACAAGGGCGCCCCCGAACGCTTGCTGACGGATCAAGGGAAGAATTTTTCGAGCGTTTTGTTGCGCGAGGTGTGCGACCTGTTGGGTACAAAGAAAGTGCGTACTTCCCCCTACCACCCGCAGACTGACGGGATGGTTGAGCGTCTGAACAGAACGATTACGTCTATGTTGTGCCAACAGGTCTGCGACGATCAGGTTGATTGGGACTTACAGGTGCCGGGGGTACTCGCGGCCTATCGAATGGCCCCTCATGCGGCGACAGGGTTTTCCCCATTTTTTCTTATGTATGGGCGGGAGGCCGATCCGGCCATGGACGTCCAACTGGGGATTTCCCAGCCACGTGCAAAATCTAAATTGGCAGACCACATCAAATTTAATATCGCCAAATTGACTGAAGCGCGGGAGGGGGCAAGGTTGAATTCGCGGTCGCGGCAAATTGCAAACGAGAAATTGCATGAGCGGAGGGTGCATACGCATGATTGGAAACCAGGCGATAAGGCCTGGCTGCATTGTCCACACGCACCGTTGGCTACGTCCCCCAAGTTGTTGAGACCTTGGAGGGGACCGGTGGAAATTGTGCGGGTTGCACGGCCCCAGAGTATACAGATTAAATGGGGGAAACGCCGTTGGTATGTGCACCCCTCCCGACTGAAGCCCTATGCGGCACCGTGTGACCCCGTTCTGTGCCGTGACGACCGGGCGTGTGATGTGACCGTCGACTCGGGGAGGGAGGTGTCGCAGGCTGATCCTCACGTGTCTCCACCTGACCCACCCCCAGGTGCCTCGGGCTTGACGGCTGCTGACCATCGAGAGCCTGAACCCCGGGGCACGCACGAGTCCTCGATGCCTGGCCGATGTCTTCCTGAACCGCCGGCACCACCGGACGTTCAACCGCGTCTGGTGCCGTACGACGGACCGGCAAGGCGGACTCGGGCTAGGTCTCAACAATTTTCATGAGGACGGGTTTTGTTTGTGCTCTACACCGAGCTCGCCCGGTGTTCCCCTCTGCCGGGATAATGTCCCGTTGTAGGGACGCTCGGAAGAAATGGGGACACTGCACGAGTCGAAAGAAAAAAAAAATTTTCCATTTATTTTTTTTGTATACACATTGCTATTGTCACTCGCCGGTTTGTATATATTGTTCTGTTGTCGCGGTGGCATTGGTTGAGGGTTGCGGATGGTGGTGTTCGCGTCGTGTTGTGTTGTTAGCTTAGTTGTTGTTCTTGTTGTTGTGTTGTGTTACGGGGCACACAGGGAGGGTTTGTAATTTTTGTAGCAGCCGGGGCGGCTGCGAGCTATGTGGTAGGGGGTGATGTAGTGGTGGTATTGACGTGCGCCGACTGTGACAGTGATGGATCACGGGGCGGCGCGGGGTGCGGGGTTGGGCACGCGTTGTGGGCGTGGTGTGGACGCGCGCGCCGGGAGTGACAGATGACGAGGCGGCGCGGAGTGAGTGGTGGGGCACGATGAGATGTGGGAAGAGAGGATCGTAGCCGGCACCCGGTGATTGGTCGAATAAGTGGGTGCTCGCAGCGACGTCCGCAGGTGGGGTATAAAGGGGGACGCGCGAGAGCACTCGGGGAGAGTTACCCAGTTGAAGACCCGAAGACGGAGCTGAAGACCTAGTGAAGCCGAGTAGCTCAGTGGCGTTAGTCGCCGAGTAGCTAAGTGGATGTTGGTCATCCGAGTAGCTCAGTGGCGTTAGTCGCCGAGTGGCTAAGTGGATGTTGGTCATCCGAGTAGCTCAGTGGGCGTTAGTCGCCAAGTAGCTAAGTGGGTGTTTGTCACCCGAGTACTAAGTGGATGTTGGTCATCCGAGTAGCTCAGTGGCGTTAGTCGCCAAGTAGCTAAGAGGATGTTGGTCATCCGAGTAGCTCAGTGGGCGTTAGTCGCCAAGTAGCTAAGTGGGTGTTTGTCACCCGAGTACTAAGTGGATGTTGGTCATCCGAGTAACTCAGTGGGCGTTAGTCGCCAAGTAGCTAAGCGGGTGTTTGTCACCCGAGTACTAAGTGGATGTTGGTCATCCGAGTAACTCAGTGGGCGTTAGTCGCCAAGTAGAGAAGTGGGTGTTTGTCACCCGAGATACAAAGTAGGTGTTAGTCACCTGTAACCAAGTTTGAAAAATAAAGAGTGTGTTACCCGTGAAGTCGTCTCCCGTGGAGTTACTACATTACACTAAGACTAAGATGTTGACTACCTCGCCTGGTGTGCAGGAGGTCGTGGGTTTCATTTTGACCCGTGGGTTCTATCTTGATGCTAAGCCTAAGATGTTGACTACCTCGCTTGGTGTGCAGGAGGTCGTGGGTTTCATTTTGACCCGTGGGTTCTATCTTGATGCTAAGCCTAAGATGTTGACTACCTCGCTTGGTGTGCAGGAGGTCGTGGGTTTCATTTTGACCCGTGGGTTCTATCTTGATGCTAAGCCTAAGATGTTGACTACCTCGCTTGGTGTGCAGGAGGTCGTGGGTTTCATTTTGACCCGTGGGTTCTATCTTGATGCTAAGCCTAAGATGTTGACTGCCTCGCCTGGTGTGCAGGAAGTCGTGGGTTTGATCTTGACCCGTGGGTTCTATCTTGATGCTAAGCCTAAGATGTTGACTGCCTCGCCTGGTGTGCAGGAAGTCGTGGGTTTGATCTTGACCCTAACCCTAACTCTGAGATGTTGACTACCTCGCCTGGTGTACAGGAGGTCGTTGGTTCGATCTTGACGCTAACCTAAGATGTTGACTACCTCGCATGTTAAACCACTACAGTTGTAGTGGTTGTTGTTGTTATTGTTGTAGTGGTTGTAGTGGTTGTAGTGGTTGTTGTTGTTATTGTTGTAGTGGTTGTAGTGGTTGTAGTGGTTGTAGTGGTTATGGTTGTTGTAGTGGTTGTTGTTGTCGGGGTTATGGTTGTTGTAGTGGTTGTTGTTGTTGTGGTTGTTGTAGTGGTTGTAGTGGTTGTTGTTGTTGTAGTGGTTGTTGTAGTGGTTGTTGTTGTTGTTGTAGTTGTTGTTGTAGAGGTTGTTGTTGTTGTAGTGGTTGTTGTTGTTGTAGTGGTTGTTGTTGTTGTTGTAGTTGTTGTTGTAGTGGTTATTGTTGTTGTAGTGGATATTGTTGTTGTAGTGGTTATTGTTGTTGTAGTGGTTATTGTTGTTGTAGTGGTTATTGTTGTTGTAGTGGTTATTGTTGTTGTAGTGGTTATTGTTGTTGTAGTGGTTATTGTTGTTGTAGTGGTTATTGTTGTTGTAGTGGTTATTGTTGTTGTAGTGGTTATTGTTGTTGTAGTGGTTATTGTTGTTGTAGTGGTTGTTGTAGTGGTTGTTGTTGTAGTGGTTATTGTTGTTGTAGTGGTTATTGTTGTTGTAGTGGTTGTTGTTGTTGTAGTGATTATTGTTGTTGTAGTGGTTATTGTTGTTGTAGTGGTTATTGTTGTTGTAGTGGTTATTGTTGTTGTAGTGGTTGTTGTAGTGGTTATTGTTGTTGTAGTGGTTGTTGTTGTTGTAGTGGTTATTGTTGTTGTAGTGGTTGTTGTTGTTGTAGTGGTTGTTGTTGTTGTTGTAGTTGTTGTTGTAGTGGTTATTGTTGTTGTAGTGGTTATTGTTGTTGTAGTGGTTATTGTTGTTGTAGTGGTTATTGTTGTTGTAGTGGTTGTTGTTGTTGTAGTGGTTGTTGTTGTTGTAGTGGTTGTTGTTGTTGTAGTGGTTATTGTTGTTGTAGTGGTTGTTGTTGTAGTGGTTGTTATTGTTGTAGTGGTTGTTGTTGTAGTGGTTATTGTTGTTGTAGTGGTTGTTGTTGTAGTGGTTATTGTTGTTGTAGTGGTTATTGTTGTTGTAGTGGTTGTTGTTGTTGTAGTGGTTATTGTTGTTGTAGTGGTTATTGTTGTTGTAGTGGTTATTGTTGTTGTAGTGGTTGTTGTTGTAGTGGTTATTGTTGTAGTGGTTGTTGTTGTAGTGGTTGTTGTTGTAGTGGTTGTTATTGTTGTTGTAGTGGTTATTGTTGTAGTGGTTATTGTTGTTGTAGTGGTTGTTGTTGTAGTGGTTGTTATTGTTGTAGTGGTTGTTGTTGTTGTAGTGGTTGTTGTTGTTGTAGTGGTTGTTGTTGTTGTAGTGGTTATTGTTGTAGTGGTTATTGTTGTTGTAGTGGTTATTGTTGTTGTAGTGGTTGTTGTTGTTGTAGTGGTTGTTGTTGTTGTAGTGGTTGTTGTTGTTGTAGTGGTTATTGTTGTTGTAGTGGTTGTTGTTGTAGTGGTTGTTATTGTTGTAGTGGTTGTTGTTGTAGTGGTTATTGTTGTTGTAGTGGTTGTTGTTGTTGTAGTGGTTGTTGTTGTTGTAGTGGTTGTTGTTGTTGTAGTGGTTATTGTTGTTGTAGTGGTTGTTGTTGTTGTAGTGGTTATTGTTGTTGTAGTGGTTGTTGTTGTTGTAGTGGTTGTTGTTGTTGTTGTAGTGGTTGTTGTTGTTGTTGTAGTGGTTGTTGTTGTTGTAGTGGTTGTTGTTGTTGTAGTGGTTATTGTTGTTGTTGTAGTGGTTATTGTTGTTGTAGTGGTTATTGTTGTTGTAGTGGTTGTTGTTGTTGTAGTGGTTGTTGTTGTTGTAGTGGTTGTTGTTGTAGTGGTTGTTGTTGTAGTGGTTATTGTTGTTGTAGTGGTTATTGTTGTAGTGGTTGTTGTTGTTGTAGTGGTTATTGTTGTTGTAGTGGTTGTTGTTGTAGTGGTTGTTGTTGTTGTAGTGGTTGTTGTTGTTGTAGTGGTTGTTGTTGTTGTAGTGGTTGTTGTTGTTGTAGTGGTTATTGTTGTTGTTGTAGTGGTTATTGTTGTAGTGGTTGTTGTTGTTGTAGTGGTTGTTGTTGTTGTAGTGGTTGTTGTTGTTGTAGTGGTTATTGTTGTTGTTGTGGTTATTGTTGTTGTAGTGGTTATTGTTGTTGTAGTGGTTGTTGTTGTTGTAGTGGTTGTTGTTGTTGTAGTGGTTGTTGTTGTTGTAGTGGTTGTTGTTGTTGTAGTGGTTATTGTTGTTGTAGTGGTTGTTGTTGTTGTAGTGGTTATTGTTGTTGTAGTGGTTGTTGTTGTTGTAGTGGTTATTGTTGTTGTAGTGGTTATTGTTGTAGTGGTTATTGTTGTTGTAGTGGTTGTTGTTGTAGTGGTTATTGTTGTTGTAGTGGTTGTTGTTGTTGTTGTGGTTGTTGTTGTTGTAGTGGTTGTTGTTGTTGTAGTGGTTATTGTTGTAGTAGTGGTTGTTGTTGTTGTTGTGGTTGTTGTTGTTGTAGTGGTTGTTGTTGTTGTGGTTGTTGTTGTTGTAGTGGTTGTTGTTGTTGTTGTGGTTGTTGTTGTAGTGGTTGTTGTTGTAGTAGTGGTTGTTGTTGTAGTGGTTATTGTTGTAGTGGTTATTGTTGTTGTAGTGGTTATTGTTGTTGTAGTGGTTGTTGTTGTTGTAGTGGTTGTTGTTGTTGTAGTGGTTGTTGTTGTAGTGGTTGTTGTTGTTGTAGTGGTTATTGTTGTTGTAGTGGTTGTTGTTGTTGTGGTGGTTATTGTTGTTGTAGTGGTTATTGTTGTTGTAGTGGTTATTGTTGTTGTGGTGGTTATTGTTGTTGTAGTGGTTATTGTTGTTGTAGTGGTTATTGTTGTAGTGGTTATTGTTGTTGTAGTGGTTGTTGTTGTTGTAGTGGTTATTGTTGTAGTGGTTATTGTTGTTGTAGTGGTTATTGTTGTTGTAGTGGTTATTGTTGTTGTAGTGGTTGTTGTTGTTGTTGTAGTGGTTATTGTTGTTGTAGTGGTTATTGTTGTTGTAGTGGTTGTTGTTGTTGTAGTGGTTATTGTTGTTGTAGTGGTTATTGTTGTTGTAGTGGTTATTGTTGTTGTAGTGGTTATTGTTGTTGTAGTGGTTATTGTTGTAGTGGTTATTGTTGTTGTAGTGGTTATTGTTGTTGTAGTGGTTATTGTTGTTGTAGTGGTTGTTGTTGTTGTTGTAGTGGTTATTGTTGTTGTAGTGGTTATTGTTGTTGTAGTGGTTGTTGTTGTTGTAGTGGTTATTGTTGTTGTAGTGGTTATTGTTGTTGTAGTGGTTGTTATTGTTGTTGTAGTGGTTATTGTTGTTGTAGTGGTTATTGTTGTTGTAGTGGTTGTTGTTGTAGTGGTTATTGTTGTTGTAGTGGTTGTTGTTGTAGTGGTTATTGTTGTAGTGGTTATTGTTGTTGTAGTGGTTATTGTTGTTGTAGTGGTTGTTGTTGTAGTGGTTGTTATTGTTGTTGTAGTGGTTGTTATTGTTGTAGTGGTTGTTGTTGTTGTAGTGGTTATTGTTGTTGTAGTGGGTATTGTTGTTGTAGTGGTTATTGTTGTTGTAGTGGTTGTTATTGTTGTAGTGGTTATTGTTGTTGTAGTGGTTGTTGTTGTTGTAGTGGTTATTGTTGTTGTAGTGGTTGTTGTTGTTGTAGTGGTTGTTATTGTTGTAGTGGTTATTGTTGTTGTAGTGGTTGTTGTTGTTGTAGTGGTTATTGTTGTTGTAGTGGTTATTGTTGTTGTAGTGGTTGTTATTGTTGTAGTGGTTATTGTTGTTGTAGTGGTTGTTGTTGTTGTAGTGGTTATTGTTGTTGTAGTGGTTGTTGTTGTAGTGGTTGTTGTTGTTGTAGTGGTTGTTGTTGTTGTTGTAGTGGTTGTTGTTGTTGTAGTGGTTGTTGTTGTTGTAGTGGTTATTGTTGTTGTTGTAGTGGTTATTGTTGTAGTGGTTATTGTTGTTGTAGTGGTTATTGTTGTTGTAGTGGTTGTTGTTATTGTAGTGGTTGTTGTTGTTGTAGTGGTTGTTGTTGTTGTAGTGGTTGTTGTTGTTGTGGTTGTTGTTGTTGTAGTGGTTGTTGTTGTAGTGGTTATTGTTGTTGTAGTGGTTATTGTTGTAGTGGTTGTTGTTGTTGTAGTGGTTATTGTTGTTGTAGTGGTTGTTGTTGTAGTGGTTGTTGTTGTTGTAGTGGTTGTTGTAGTGGTTGTTGTTGTTGTAGTGGTTGTTGTTGTTGTAGTGGTTATTGTTGTTGTTGTAGTGGTTATTGTTGTAGTGGTTGTTGTTGTTGTAGTGGTTGTTGTTGTTGTAGTGGTTGTTGTTGTTGTAGTGGTTGTTGTTGTTGTAGTGGTTGTTGTTGTTGTAGTGGTTATTGTTGTTGTAGTGGTTATTGTTGTTGTAGTGGTTATTGTTGTAGTGGTTATTGTTGTTGTAGTGGTTGTTGTTGTTGTAGTGGTTATTGTTGTTGTAGTGGTTGTTGTTGTTGTAGTGGTTATTGTTGTTGTAGTGGTTATTGTTGTTGTAGTGGTTATGGTTGTTGTAGTGGTTATTGTTGTTGTAGTGGTTGTTGTTGTTGTAGTGGTTGTTGTTGTTGTAGTGGTTATTGTTGTTGTAGTGGTTGTTGTTGTTGTAGTGGTTGTTGTTGTTGTAGTGGTTATTGTTGTTGTAGTGGTTATTGTTGTTGTAGTGGTTATTGTTGTTGTAGTGGTTGTTGTTGTTGTAGTGGTTATTGTTGTTGTAGTGGTTATTGTTGTTGTAGTGGTTATTGTTGTTGTAGTGGTTATTGTTGTTGTAGTGGTTATTGTTGTTGTAGTGGTTATTGTTGTTGTAGTGGTTATTGTTGTTGTAGTGGTTGTTGTTGTAGTGGTTATTGTTGTTGTAGTGGTTGTTGTTGTTGTAGTGGTTATTGTTGTTGTAGTGGTTGTTGTTGTTGTAGTGGTTATTGTTGTTGTAGTGGTTGTTGTTGTTGTAGTGGTTATTGTTGTTGTAGTGGTTATTGTTGTTGTAGTGGTTATTGTTGTAGTGGTTGTTGTTGTTGTAGTGGTTGTTGTTGTTGTAGTGGTTGTTGTTGTTGTAGTGGTTATTGTTGTTGTTGTGGTTGTTGTTGTTGTAGTGGTTGTTGTTGTTGTAGTGGTTATTGCTGTAGTAGTGGTTGTTGTTGTTGTTGTGGTTGTTGTTGTAGTGGTTGTTGTTGTTGTGGTTGTTGTTGTTGTAGTGGTTATTGTTGTAGTGGTTATTGTTGTTGTAGTGGTTATTGTTGTTGTAGTGGTTGTTGTTGTTGTTGTAGTGGTTGTTGTTGTTGTAGTGGTTGTTGTTGTTGTAGTGGTTGTTGTTGTTGTAGTGGTTATTGTTGTTGTAGTGGTTGTTGTTGTTGTGGTGGTTATTGTTGTTGTAGTGGTTATTGTTGTTGTAGTGGTTATTGTTGTTGTGGTGGTTATTGTTGTTGTAGTGGTTATTGTTGTTGTAGTGGTTGTTGTTGTTGCAGTGGTTATTGTTGGTGTAGTGGTTGTTGTTGTAGTGGTTGTTGTTGTTGTAGTGGTTATTGTTGTAGTGGTTATTGTTGTTGTTGTAGTGGTTGTTGTTGTTGTAGTGGTTGTTGTTGTTGTAGTGGTTATTGTTGTTGTAGTGGTTATTGTTGTTGTAGTGGTTATTGTTGTTGTTGTAGTGGTTATTGTTGTTGTAGTGGTTATTGTTGTTGTAGTGGTTGTTGTTGTTGTAGTGGTTATTGTTGTAGTAGTGGTTATTGTTGTTGTAGTGGTTGTTGTAGTGGTTATTGTTGTTGTTGTAGTGGTTATTGTTGTTGTTGTAGTGGTTGTTGTTGTTGTAGTGGTTGTTGTTGTTGTAGTGGTTATTGTTGTTGTAGTGGTTATTGTTGTTGTAGTGGTTATTGTTGTTGTTGTAGTGGTTATTGTTGTTGTAGTGGTTATTGTTGTTGTAGTGGTTATTGTTGTTGTAGTGGTTGTTGTTGTTGTAGTGGTTATTGTTGTAGTAGTGGTTGTTGTTGTTGTTGTGGTTGTTGTTGTTGTAGTGGTTGTTGTTGTTGTTGTGGTTGTTGTTGTTGTAGTGGTTGTTGTTGTTGTTGTGGTTGTTGTTGTTGTAGTAGTGGTTGTTGTTGTAGTGGTTATTGTTGTAGTGGTTATTGTTGTTGTAGTGGTTGTTGTTGTTGTTGTAGTGGTTGTTGTTGTTGTAGTGGTTGTTGTTGTTGTAGTGGTTGTTGTTGTTGTAGTGGTTATTGTTGTTGTAGTGGTTGTTGTTGTTGTGGTGGTTATTGTTGTTGTAGTGGTTATTGTTGTTGTAGTGGTTATTGTTGTTGTGGTGGTTATTGTTGTTGTAGTGGTTATTGTTGTTGTAGTGGTTGTTGTTGTTGCAGTGGTTATTGTTGGTGTAGTGGTTGTTGTTGTAGTGGTTATTGTTGTTGTAGTGGTTATTGTTGTTGTAGTGGTTGTTGTTGTTGTAGTGGTTATTGTTGTTGTAGTGGTTATTGTTGTTGTTGTAGTGGTTATTGTTGTTGTAGTGGTTATTGTTGTTGTTGTAGTGGTTGTTGTTGTTGTAGTGGTTGTTGTTGTTGTAGTGGTTATTGTTGTTGTAGTGGTTATTGTTGTTGTAGTGGTTATTGTTGTAGTGGTTATTGTTGTAGTAGTGGTTATTGTTGTTGTTGTAGTGGTTATTGTTGTTGTAGTGGTTATTGTTGTTGTTGTAGTGGTTGTTGTTGTTGTAGTGGTTGTTGTTGTTGTAGTGGTTGTTGTTGTTGTAGTGGTTGTTGTTGTTGTAGTGGTTATTGTTGTTGTAGTGGTTATTGTTGTTGTAGTGGTTATTGTTGTTGTAGTGGTTATTGTTGTTGTTGTAGTGGTTATTGTTGTTGTAGTGGTTATTGTTGTTGTAGTGGTTGTTGTTGTTGTAGTGGTTATTGTTGTAGTAGTGGTTATTGTTGTAGTAGTGGTTGTTGTAGTGGTTATTGTTGTAGTAGTGGTTATTGTTGTTGTAGTGGTTATTGTTGTTGTTGTAGTGGTTATTGTTGTTGTAGTGGTTATTGTTGTTGTAGTGGTTATTGTTGTTGTAGTGGTTGTTGTTGTTGTTGTAGTGGTTGTTGTTGTTGTTGTGGTTATTGTTGTAGTGGTTATTGTTGTTGTAGTGCTTATTGTTGTTGTAGTGGTTATTGTTGTTGTAGTGGTTATTGTTGTAGAGGTTATTGTTGTTGTAGTGGTTATTGTTGTTGTAGTGGTTATTGTTGTTGTAGTGGTTATTGTTGTAGTGGTTATTGTTGTTGTAGTGGTTGTTGTTGTTGTAGTGGTTGTTGTTGTTGTTGTGGTTGTTGTTGTTGTAGTGGTTATTGTTGTAGTGGTTATTGTTGTTGTAGTGGTTATTGTTGTTGTAGTGGTTATTGTTGTAGTGGTTATTGTTGTTGTAGTGGTTATTGTTGTTGTAGTGGTTGTTGTTGTTGTTGTAGTGGTTATTGTTGTTGTAGTGGTTATTGTTGTTGTAGTGGTTGTTGTTGTTGTAGTGGTTATTGTTGTTGTAGTGGTTATTGTTGTTGTAGTGGTTGTTGTTGTTGTAGTGGTTATTGTTGTTGTAGTGGTTATTGTTGTTGTAGTGGTTATTGTTGTTGTAGTGGTTATTGTTGTTGTAGTGGTTGTTGTTGTAGTGGTTATTGTTGTTGTAGTGGTTATTGTTGTAGTGGTTGTTGTTGTTGTAGTGGTTATTGTTGTTGTAGTGGTTGTTGTTGTTGTAGTGGTTGTTGTTGTTGTAGTGGTTGTTGTTGTTGTAGTGGTTGTTGTTGTTGTAGTGGTTATTGTTGTTGTTGTAGTGGTTATTGTTGTAGTGGTTGTTGTTGTTGTAGTGGTTGTTGTTGTTGTAGTGGTTGTTGTTGTTGTAGTGGTTGTTGTTGTTGTAGTGGTTGTTGTTGTTGTAGTGGTTATTGTTGTTGTAGTGGTTATTGTTGTTGTAGTGGTTATTGTTGTTGTAGTGGTTATTGTTGTAGTGGTTATTGTTGTTGTAGTGGTTGTTGTTGTAGTGGTTATTGTTGTTGTAGTGGTTGTTGTTGTAGTGGTTATTGTTGTTGTAGTGGTTGTTGTTGTTGTAGTGGTTATTGTTGTTGTAGTGGTTGTTATTGTTGTAGTGGTTATTGTTGTTGTAGTGGTTGTTGTTGTTGTAGTGGTTATTGTTGTTGTAGTGGTTGTTGTTGTTGTAGTGGTTATTGTTGTTGTAGTGGTTATTGTTGTAGTGGTTATTGTTGTTGTAGTGGTTGTTGTTGTAGTGGTTATTGTTGTTGTAGTGGTTGTTGTTGTAGTGGTTATTGTTGTTGTAGTGGTTGTTGTTGTTGTAGTGGTTATTGTTGTTGTAGTGGTTGTTGTTGTTGTAGTGGTTATTGTTGTTGTAGTGGTTATTGTTGTTGTAGTGGTTATTGTTGTAGTGGTTGTTGTTGTAGTGGTTGTTGTTGTTGTAGTGGTTGTTGTTGTTGTAGTGGTTATTGTTGTTGTTGTGGTTGTTGTTGTTGTAGTGGTTGTTGTTGTTGTAGTGGTTATTGTTGTAGTAGTGGTTGTTGTTGTTGTTGTGGTTGTTGTTGTTGTTGTGGTTGTTGTTGTTGTAGTGGTTGTTGTTGTTGTTGTGGTTGTTGTTGTAGTGGTTGTTGTTGTAGTAGTGGTTGTTGTTGTAGTGGTTATTGTTGTAGTGGTTATTGTTGTTGTAGTGGTTATTGTTGTTGTAGTGGTTGTTGTTGTTGTTGTAGTGGTTGTTGTTGTTGTAGTGGTTGTTGTTGTTGTAGTGGTTGTTGTTGTTGTAGTGGTTGTTGTTGTTGTAGTGGTTATTGTTGTTGTAGTGGTTGTTGTTGTTGTGGTGGTTATTGTTGTTGTAGTGGTTATTGTTGTTGTAGTGGTTATTGTTGTTGTGGTGGTTATTGTTGTTGTAGTGGTTATTGTTGTTGTAGTGGTTGTTGTTGTTGCAGTGGTTATTGTTGGTGTAGTGGTTGTTGTTGTAGTGGTTGTTGTTGTTGTAGTGGTTATTGTTGTAGTGGTTATTGTTGTTGTTGTAGTGGTTGTTGTTGTTGTAGTGGTTGTTGTTGTTGTAGTGGTTATTGTTGTTGTAGTGGTTATTGTTGTTGTAGTGGTTATTGTTGTTGTTGTAGTGGTTATTGTTGTTGTAGTGGTTATTGTTGTTGTAGTGGTTGTTGTTGTTGTAGTGGTTATTGTTGTAGTAGTGGTTATTGTTGTTGTAGTGGTTGTTGTTGTAGTGGTTATTGTTGTAGTAGTGGTTATTGTTGTTGTAGTGGTTGTTGTTGTTGTAGTGGTTGTTGTTGTTGTAGTGGTTATTGTTGTTGTAGTGGTTATTGTTGTTGTAGTGGTTATTGTTGTTGTAGTGGTTGTTGTTGTTGTAGTGGTTGTTGTTGTTGTAGTGGTTATTGTTGTAGTAGTGGTTATTGTTGTTGTAGTTGTTGTTGTTGTTGTAGTGGTTATTGTTGTAGTAGTAGTGGTTATTGTTGTTGTAGTGGTTATTGTTGTTGTAGTGGTTATTGTTGTTGTAGTGGTTGTTGTTGTTGTGGTGGTTATTGTTGTTGTAGTGGTTATTGTTGTTGTAGTGGTTATTGTTGTTGTAGTGGTTGTTGTTGTTGTAGTGGTTATTGTTGTTGTAGTGGTTGTTGTTGTTGTAGTGGTTGTTGTTGTTGTAGTGGTTATTGTTGTTGTAGTGGTTATTGTTGTTGTAGTGGTTATTGTTGTTGTAGTGGTTATTGTTGTTGTAGTGGTTGTTGTTGTTGTAGTGGTTATTGTTGTTGTAGTGGTTATTGTTGTTGTAGTGGTTATTGTTGTTGTAGTGGTTGTTGTTGTTGTAGTGGTTATTGTTGTTGTAGTGGTTATTGTTGTTGTAGTGGTTGTTGTTGTTGTAGTGGTTATTGTTGTTGTAGTGGTTATTGTTGTTGTAGTGTTTATTGTTGTAGTGGTTATTGTTGTTGTAGTGGTTATTGTTGTTGTAGTGGTTATTGTTGTTGTAGTGGTTATTGTTGTTGTAGTGGTTATTGTTGTTGTAGTGGTTATTGTTGTTGTAGTGGTTATTGTTGTTGTAGTGGTTGTTGTTGTTGTAGTGGTTATTGTTGTTGTAGTGGTTATTGTTGTAGTGGTTGTTGTTGTTGTAGTGGTTATTGTTGTTGTAGTGGTTATTGTTGTTGTAGTGGTTATTGTTGTAGTGGTTATTGTTGTTGTAGTGGTTATTGTTGTTGTAGTTGTTGTTGTTGTTGTAGTGGTTATTGTTGTAGTGGTTATTGTTGTTGTAGTGGTTATTGTTGTTGTAGTGGTTGTTGTTGTTGTAGTGGTTGTTGTTGTTGTAGTGGTTATTGTTGTTGTAGTGGTTATTGTTGTTGTAGTGGTTATTGTTGTAGTAGTGGTTATTGTTGTTGTAGTGGTTATTGTTGTTGTAGTGGTTATTGTTGTTGTAGTGGTTATTGTTGTTGTAGTGGTTATTGTTGTAGTGGTTATTGTTGTTGTAGTGGTTATTGTTGTTGTAGTGGTTGTTGTTGTTGTAGTGGTTATTGTTGTTGTAGTGGTTATTGTTGTTGTAGTGGTTATTGTTGTAGTGGTTATTGTTGTTGTAGTGGTTATTGTTGTTGTAGTGGTTGTTGTAGTTGTTGTTGTTGTAGTTGTTGTTGTTGTTGTAGTGGTTATTGTTGTTGTAGTGGTTGTTGTTGTAGTTGTTGTTGTTGTAGTGGTTGTTGTTGTTGTAGTTGTTGTTGTAGTGGTTGTTGTAGTTGTTGTTGTAGTGGTTGTTGTTGTAGTGGTTGTTGTTGTTGTAGTTGTTGTTGTTGTTGTGGTTGTTGTTGTTGTAGTTGTTGTTGTTGTAGTGGTTGTTGTAGTTGTTGTTGTAGTGGTTGTTGTTGTAGTTGTTGTTGTAGTGGTTGTTGTTGTTGTAGTTGTTGTTGTTGTAGTTGTTGTTGTTGTTGTGGTTGTTGTTGTTGTAGTTGTTGTTGTTGTAGTGGTTGTTGTAGTTGTTGTTGTAGTGGTTGTTGTTGTAGTGGTTGTTGTTGTTGTAGTGGTTATTGTTGTAGTGGTTGTTGTTGTTGTAGTGGTTATTGTTGTTGTAGAGGTTGTTGTTGTTGTAGTGGTTATTGTTGTTGTAGTGGTTATTGTTGTTGTAGTGGTTGTTGTTGTTGTAGTTGTTGTTGTTGTAGAGGTTGTTGTTGTTGTAGTGGTTATTGTTGTTGTAGTGGTTATTGTTGTTGTAGTGGTTGTTATTGTTGTAGTGGTTGTTGTTGTAGTGGTTATTGTTGTTGTAGTGGTTATTGTTGTTGTAGTGGTTGTTGTTGTTGTAGTTGTTGTTGTTGTAGTGGTTATTGTTGTAGTGGTTATTGTTGTTGTAGTGGTTGTTGTTGTAGTGGTTGTTGTTGTAGTGGTTGTTCTTGTTGTAGTGGTTGTTGTTGTTGTTGTAGTGGTTGTTGTTGTTGTAGTGGGTATTGTTGTTGTAGTGGTTATTGTTGTAGTGGTTGTTGTTGTTGTTGTTGTAGTGGTTGTTGTTGTAGTGGTTGTTGTTGTAGTGGTTGTTGTTGTTGTAGTGGTTGTTGTTGTAGTGGTTGTTGTTGTTGTAGTGGTTATTGTTGTTGTAGTGGTTATTGTTGTAGTGGTTGTTGTTGTAGTGGTTATTGTTGTTGTAGTGGTTATTGTTGTTGTAGTGGTTATTGTTGTAGTGGTTGTTGTTGTTGTTGTTGTAGTGGTTGTTGTTGTAGTGGTTGTTGTTGTAGTGGTTGTTGTTGTTGTAGTGGTTGTTGTTGTAGTGGTTGTTGTTGTTGTAGTGGTTATTGTTGTTGTAGTGGTTATTGTTGTAGTGGTTGTTGTTGTAGTGGTTGTTGTTGTAGTGGTTATTGTTGTTGTAGTGGTTATTGTTGTAGTGGTTGTTGTAGTGGTTGTTGTTGTAGTGGTTGTTGTAGTGGTTGTTGTTGTAGTGGTTGTTGTTGTTGTAGTGGTTGTTGTTGTAGTGGTTATTGTTGTTGTAGTGGTTATTGTTGTAGTGGTTGTTGTAGTGGTTGTTGTTGTAGTGGTTGTTGTAGTGGTTGTTGTTGTAGTGGTTGTTGTTGTTGTAGTGGTTGTTGTTGTAGTGGTTGTTGTTGTTGTAGTGGTTATTGTTGTTGTAGTGGTTATTGTTGTAGTTGTTGTTGTTGTAGTGGTTATTGTTGTAGTGGTTGTAGTGGTTGTTGTTGTTGTAGTGGTTATTGTTGTTGTAGTGGTTATTGTTGTTGTAGTTGTTGTTGTAGTGGTTGTTGTAGTGGTTGTTGTTGTAGTGGTTGTTGTAGTGCTTATTGTTGTTGTAGTGGCTGTTATTGTTGTCGTCTTTGTTGTTGCGTTGGCTCGCGAGAGGGCTCGGAGCTGGCGGGCTGGGCGGAGGGCCGCTGGACCCGCGACGGCATTGACCTGAACCACAACTTCGCCGACCTCAACTCCGTCCTGTGGGACGCGGAGGATCGCGACGTCATCCCCCGCGAGTTCCCCAACCACTACATCACGGTTCCTGAGTGGTACTCGGGGCCCAACTCCACGGTCAGAGCACACGCGTGTCACACGCGTGTCGCGTGTTGTGCGTGAGACGTCATCCCCCGCGAGGTCCCCAATCCTTGATACGAAGTAGTGATGGGTTTTTACCCTTTCAACTGGTACAAAAACTGACACCTTTATACAAGGCATCATGTTTGCAATAACCACAACACAAGCAGTCAAAATGCAAACAAAAAGAAACAACTCTGATGATGATGATAATGATATGCACTGTCCTTGAAGTTGATTGGTCCACACCCGAGACAGCTTTCCTTAGAGCCTAGTCTCACATGGTCCTTGAAGTTGATTGGTCCACACCCGAGACAGCTTTCCTTCGAGCTCAGTCTCACATGGTCCTTGAAGTTGATTGGTCCACACCCGAGACAGCTTTCCTTAGAGCCTAGTCTCACATGGTCCTTGAAGTTGATTGGTCCACACCCGAGACAGCTTTCCTTAGAGCCTAGTCTCACATGGTCCTTGAAGTTGATTGGTCCACACCCGAGACAGCTTTCCTTAGAGCCTAGTCTCACATGGTCCTTGAAGTTGATTGGTCCACACCCGAGACAGCTTTCCTTAGAGCCTAGTCTCCATTGGTGTTGGACCAGATGACGCCAAAAGGCGTACAACTAAAAAAAAACGCACTATCAGAGTATTGAGAGTTCGGAGTAAGTATCAACACTATGAGACACCTCCTTTACCAGTGGCAAAATATAGTGATAGGTTTTTACCCTTTCAACTGGTACAAAACCAATGGAGACTAGTGTGTGGAGACTAGTGTACTGTGTGTACTGTGTGTGTGTACTGTGTGTGTACTGTGTGTGTGTACTGTGTGTGTACTGTGTGTGTACTGTGTGTGTGTACTGTGTGTGTGTACTGTGTGTGTACTGTGTGTACTGTGTGTACTGTGTGTGTGTGTACTGTGTGTGTGTACTGTGTGTGTGTACTATGTGTGTGTACTGTGTGTACTGTGTGTACTGTGTGTGTACTGTGTGTGTGTACTGTGTGTACTGTGTGTGTACTGTGTGTGTACTGTGTGTACTGTGTGTGTACTGTGTGTGTGTACTGTGTGTACTGTGTGTGTACTGTGTGTGTACTGTGTGTGTGTACTGTGTGTACTGTGTGTGTACTGTGTGTGTGTACTGTGTGTACTGTGTGTGTGTACTATGTGTGTGTACTGTGTGTACTGTGTGTACTGTGTGTGTACTGTGTGTGTGTACTGTGTGTACTGTGTGTGTACTGTGTGTGTACTGTGTGTGTGTACTGTGTGTACTGTGTGTGTACTGTGTGTGTACTGTGTGTGTACTGTGTGTGTGTGTACTGTGTGTGTGTACTGTGTGTGTGTACTGTGTGTACTGTGTGTGTACTGTGTGTGTGTACCGTGTGTACTGTGTGTGTACTGTGTGTACTGTGTGTGTACTGTGTGTTCTGTGTGTGTTCTGTGTGTGTACTGTGTGTGTGTACTGTGTGTGTACTGTGTGTACTGTGTGTGTACTGTGTGTGCGTACTGTGTGTGTACTGTGTGTGTACTGTGTGTGTACTGTGTGTGTGTACTGTGTGTGTACTGTGTGTGCGTACTGTGTGTGTACTGTGTGTGTACTGTGTGTGTACTGTGTGTACTGTGTGTGTGTACTGTGTGTGTACTGTGTGTACTGTGTGTGCGTACTGTGTGTGTACTGTGTGTGTACTGTGTGTGTACTGTGTGTACTGTGTGTGTACTGTGTGTGTACTGTGTGTGTACTGTGTGTGTGTACTGTGTGTGTACTGTGTGTACTGTGTGTGTGTACTGTGTGTGTACTGTGTGTGTGTACTGTGTGTGTACTGTGTGTGCATACTGTGTGTGTACTGTGTGTGTACTGTGTACTGTGTGTGTGTACTGTGTGTGTGTACTGTGTGTGTGTACTGTGTGTGTACTGTGTGTGTGTACTGTGTGTGTACTGTGTGTGTACTGTGTGTACTGTGTGTGTACTGTGTGTGTGTACTGTGTGTGTACTGTGTGTGTGTACTGTGTGTGTACTGTGTGTACTGTGTGTGTACTGTGTGTGTGTACTGTGTGTGTGTACTGTGTGTGTGTGTACTGTGTGTGTACTGTGTGTGTACTGTGTGTGTACTGTGTGTACTGTGTGTGTGCACTGTGTGTACTGTGTGTGTGTACTGTGTGTACTGTGTGTGTGCACTGTGTGTACTGTGTGTGTGTACTGTGTGTACTGTGTGTGTGTACTGTGTGTGTACTGTGTGTATTGTGTGTGTGTGTAATGTGTGTACTGTGTGTACTGTGTGTGTGTACTGTGTGTACTGTGTGTGTACTGTGTGTGTACTGTGTGTACTGTGTGTGTGTACTGTGTGTACTGTGTGTGTGTACTGTGTGTGTACTGTGTGTGTGTGTAATGTGTGTACTGTGTGTACTGTGTGTACTGTGTGTGTGTACTGTGTGTGTACTGTGTGTACTGTGTGTGTGTACTGTGTGTACTGTGTGTGTGTGTACTGTGTGTACTGTGTGTAGGTGGCTCCTGAGACACGAGCGGTCATCGCGTGGATGGAGCGGATCCCGTTTGTGCTGAGCGCAAACCTGCACGGCGGGGAGCTCGTGGTCTCGTACCCCTTCGACATGGCGCGCTCCTACTGGGCAGCACAGGTGGGCAGTGCGTGGGTGTACTGTGTGTGTACTGTGTGTGTGTACTGTGGGTGTGTGTGTACTGTGTGTGTACTGTGGATGTGTGTGTACTGTGTGTGTGTGTGTGTACTGTGTGTACTTTGTGTGTACTGTGTGTATATACTGTGTGTGTGTGCTGTGTGTACTGTGTGTGTACTGTGTGTGTGTACTGTGGGTGTGTGTGTACTGTGTGTGTACTGTGGATGTGTGTGTACTGTGTGTGTGTGTGTGTACTGTGTGTACTTTGTGTGTACTGTGTGTATATACTGTGTGTGTGTGCTGTGTGTACTGTGTGTGTACTGTGTGTGTGTACTGTGGGTGTGTGTGTACTGTGTGTGTACTGTGGATGTGTGTGTACTGTGTGTGCGTGTGTGTACTGTGTGTACTTTGTGTGTACTGTGTGTATATACTGTGTGTGTGTGCTGTGTGTACTGTGTGTGTACTGTGTGTGTGTACTGTGGGTGTGTGTGTACTGTGTGTGTACTGTGGATGTGTGTGTACTGTGTGTGTGTACTGTGTGTACTTTGTGTGTACTGTGTGTATATACTGTGTGTGTGTACTGTGTGTACTGTGTGTGTACTGTGTGTGTGTGTACTGTGGGTGTGTGTGTACTGTGTGTGTACTGTGGATGTGTGTGTACTGTGTGTGTGTGTGTGTACTGTGTGTACTTTGTGTGTACTGTGTGTATATACTGTGTGTGTGTGCTGTGTGTACTGTGTGTGTACTGTGTGTGTGTGTACTGTGGGTGTGTGTGTACTGTGTGTGTACTGTGGATGTGTGTGTACTGTGTGTGTGTGTGTGTACTGTGTGTACTTTGTGTGTACTGTGTGTATATACTGTGTGTGTGTGCTGTGTGTACTGTGTGTGTACTGTGTGTGTGTGTACTGTGGGTGTGTGTGTACTGTGTGTGTACTGTGGATGTGTGTGTACTGTGTGTGTGTGTGTGTACTGTGTGTACTTTGTGTGTACTGTGTGTATATACTGTGTGTGTGTGCTGTGTGTACTGTGTGTGTACTGTGTGTGTGTACTGTGGGTGTGTGTGTACTGTGTGTGTACTGTGGATGTGTGTGTACTGTGTGTGTGTGTACTGTGTGTACTTTGTGTGTCCTGTGTGTATATACTGTGTGTGTGTACTGTGGATGTGTGTGTACTGTGTGTGTGTGTGTGCTGTGTGTACTTTGTACTGTGTGTGTGTACTGTGTGTGTAATGTGTGTGTGCCTGTGTGTACTGTGTGTACTTTGTACTGTGTGTGTGTACTGTGTGTGTACTGTGTGTGTACTGTGTGTGTACTGTGTGTGTACTGTGTGTGTGTAGACCAGGCGAGGTGTTTAACATCTCGGGGGTTCCTCTAGAAACAGAGGACAATCCACGTGGAAAGTGTGAAACTCTCTCTGTCTCTGTCTCTGCTGGAGAGAGAGACTGCCACGCCCCTGTCGGGCGCCAGACCGGTACCGCGTGTAGACCAGGCGAGGTGTTTAACATCTCGGGGGTTCCTTTAGAAACGGAGATCAATCCACTATGGGTCAGACCCACGTGGAAAGTGTGAAACTCTCTCTCTCTCTGTCTCTGCACTTGCTCCGGCAGTACATATACTAAAATTGGAACGATACAGAGAAGATTAGCATGGCCCCTGCGCAAGGATGACACGCAAATTCTGTCTCTGCTGGAGAGAGAGGCTGCCACGCATCTGTCGGGCGCTAGACCGGTACCGCGTGTACACCAGGTGCCGCGTGTACACCAGGCGAGGTGTTTAACATCTCGGGGGTTCATCTTCTTGGTTCTTTCGGTAAAGTCACGTAGACTGGAAGTAATAAAATAATAAAAATAAAACATAATAAAATAATTCTCACCACGTTTCGGCCACAACGCAAGTAGCCGTCCTCAGGTGGAGAACAGGTCTGTCGAGCAGACAGAGTCCCTGCAGTCACGAAACTTTTAAATCGAAAAATCTCGGGGGTTCTTTCAGAAACAGAGGTTAATCCACTATGGGTCGCACCCACGTGGAAACCCTGTCTCTCTGCTTTTCTCTCTGTCTCTGCTTGAGAGAGAGGCTGCCACGCCCCTGTCTGGCGCTAGACCGGTGCCGCGTGCGTTGCGTTTGCCAGGAGCTGACCCCGACGGCGGACGACGGCTTCTTCCGCTGGCTGGCCGTGGTGTACGCCACGACGCACCGCACCATGGCGAGCCGCGAGCGCCGCGTGTGCCACTGCGACGTCTTTCAGGGCGGCATCGTCAACGGAGCCGAGTGGCACACCGTGCCGGGGAGTGCGTGTGGCACTACCAGACATCACACACACCACGCATACTACACCACACACACTACACCACGCATACTACACCACACACACTACACCACACACACCACGCATACTACACCACACACACACACCACGCATACTACACCACACAAACTACACCACACACACCACGCATACTACACCACACACACTACACCACACACACTACACCACGCATACTACACCACACAAACTACACCACACACACCACGCATACTACACCACACACACACCACGCATACTACACCACACACACTACACCACGCATACTACACCACACAAACTACACCACACAAACTACACCACACACACCACGCATACTACACCACACACACCACGCATACTACACCACACAAACTCCACCACACACACCACGCATACTACACCACACACACTACACCACGCATACTACACCACGCATACTACACCACACAAACTACACCACACACACCACGCATACTACACCACACACACACACCACGCATACTATACCACACACACCACACACACCACGCATACTATACCACACACACTACACCACACACACTACATCACGCATACTACACCACACAAACTACACCACACACACCACGCATACTACACCACACACACACACCACGCATACTATACCACACACCACACATCACACCACACACACACCACGCATACTACACATACTACACCACACATCACACACACCACGCATACTACACCACACGCACCACACACACCACGCATACTATACCACACACACTACACCACACACACTACATCACGCATACTACACCACACAAACTACACCACACACACCACGCATACTACACCACACACACACCACGCATACTATACCACACACCACACATCACACCACACACACACCACGCATACTACACATACTACACCACACATCACACACACCACGCATACTACACCACACGCACCACACACACCACACACACCAAACACCACGCATACTATACCACACACCACACACACCACACAAACCACACCACCACACACCACGCAAACTACACCACACACCACACACACCACGAATACTACACCACACACACCATGCATACTACACATACTAAACAACACACCACTATACACCACCCAAACTACACCACACACACACCACACAAACCACACACACCACACACTACGCATACTACACCACACACCACACACACCACACATACTACACCACACACAAACCACACACACCACACACTGCGCATACTACACCACAAAGACAAAGATCCCCCGTAAAGCCTGGAACAGACTTTAGGGGCAAGTGCTGTTAGTGAGCACCTATAAAGGCCGGCACGGCACACGGGGGGGTAGGTGGCCAACACCACACACAGTGACACACAGTGACACACACACAGTGACACACAGTGACACACAGTGACACACAGTGACACACAGTGACACACAGTAACATACACACACAGTGACAAACAGTGACACACACAGACACACACATACACAGTGAAACACAGTGACACACACACAGTGACACACAGTGACACACAGTGACACACACACACAGTGACACACAGTGACACACAGTAACATACACACACAGTGACAAACAGTGACACACACAGACACACACATACACAGTGAAACACAGTGACACACACACACACAGTGACACGCAGTGACACACACACACAGTCACACACAGTCACACACACAGTGACACAAACACAGTGACACAAAAACACAGTGACACACACAGTGACACACACGCACAGTGACACACACAGTGACACAGTGACACACACACACAGTGACACACACAGTGACACAGTGACATACACAGTGACACACACACAGTGACACACACACATGACACACACAGTGACACACACACACACAGTGGCACACACACAGTGACACACACACACAGTGACACAGTGACACACACACACAGTGACACACACACACAGTGACACACACACACAGTGACACACAGTGACACACACACACAGTGACACACACACAGTGACACACACACACAGTGACAAACACACAGTGACACACACACACACATACAGTGACACACAGTGACACACACACAGTGACACACACACAGTGACACACACACACACACAGTGACACACAGTGACACACACACACAGTGACACACACACAGTGACACACACACACAGTGACAAACACACAGTGACACACACACACACACAGTGACACACAGTGACACGCACACACACACAGTGACACACACACAGTGACACACACACACACACACAGTGACACACACACAGTGACACACACACAGTGACACACACACAGTGACACACAGTGACACGCACACACAGTGACACACACACAGTGACACACACACACAGTGACACACACACAGTGACACACACACACAGTGACACACACACACAGTGACACACACACACACAGTGACACGCACACACAGTGACACACACACAGTGACACACACACACACAGTGACACACACACAGTGACACACACACACAGTGACACACACACAGTGACACACACACACAGTGACACACACACAGTGACACACACACACAGTGACACACACACAGTGACACACACACACACAGTGACACACACACAGTGACACACACACACAGTGACACACACACACAGTGACACACACACACACACAGTGACACACACACACAGTGACACACACACACAGTGACACACACACACAGTGACACACACACAGTGACACACACACACACACAGTGACACACACACAGTGACACACACACAGTGACACACACACAGTGACACACACACAGTGACACGCACACACAGTGACACACACACAGTGACACACACACACACACAGTGACACACACACAGTGACACACACACACAGTGACACACACACACAGTGACACACACACACAGTGACACGCACACACAGTGACACGCACACACAGTGACACACACACAGTGACACACACACACAGTGACACACACACACACAGTGACACACACA
>NC_136340.1:2197541-2232541 GCF_964198595.1 Lampetra fluviatilis | reverse complement strand
CTAGCTGAGACCAGGCCACTATGGTTTTGCATGGGGGTCCTGGGTGTACACGCACCACCGGAGTGGAAGAATGGCAGGCGCATCTTACAGGTGACAAGTTGATGGTCAGTGGGCAGATCAGCTCCACGGTAGGTCCTAGTGTCATGGACATGGGCCCACATCCACTGTTCCATCACTACGTATAACCCCTCCACCTTCAATTAATTACCACTAAACCACGGTAAAATGTATCCAGCTAAGTTTGTGCCGGAAGCCCCAAGGGGGACAGGTGTCTATGACGTCTCCTGGCCAAACCCCATTTGGCGGAGTCAGGAGATTGAATCCTTACCCTCGGGACTCCTCCAGAAACAACAAAAAACCGATATGGGTGGCCACGTGGAATGTTAGAACTCTCATTGCGGAGGAGAGGCTGGTACCGCCTGGATCTCTGCGGTATTCAGGAGGTCCGGTGGACCGGCTCTGCCTCCTGCCACCATGAGGGGTGGACAGTCCTCTACTCGGGGCAGGAGGCTGCCAAACAACAGGGAGTGGCTCTTCTACTGAGCAACCATAACATAGACACAACAACAACAACATTCGCATCAACATACACGACAACACACACAACAATTCCAACAACACCGTTCACAAGACACACACCAACAACAACAACATGCACAACACACACAACAATAACAACAACAATATAACATACACACAACAATCACAACAACATACACAACGACATGCAACGATAACAACAACAACATACACAACAACAAAATGCACAACAACAACATCAACAACACACAGAACAACAACATACACAGCCACAACCGCCCAGTGGGTACATGGTGTAGATACCGTGGCGTGCATAGCGTACATCACGTACCATCATCGTGTACCACAATCACATACATCACGTACATCATGTATCACTACGTACCACCACGTGCCATCACCACGTACCACCACGTACCACCACGTGCCGCAGCGTGCCGCAGCGCAGTGTTTAGTTTGTTGTCCTTGCCACGCACCTCTGATTAGCGCGGTTGGTTACGTGCGGCGCGAAACAAGTCCAACATACATACACACGTACCACCGCATACCACCACATACCACCATCACCGCGTACCATCACGTACCATCACCCAACCATCATCACTTGCCACCATCACCACCATTACGTATCACCCCATACCATCATCACAATTCTGCCATGTACCACTACGTACCATGATCCCGTACCATCATCGCATACCACCATGTACCACCGTGTAACCATCACGTATCATCATCACAATTCTGCCATGTACCACTACGTACCATGATCCCGTACCATCATCGCATACCACCATGTACCACCGTGTAACCATCACGTACCATCATCGCGTACCACTGTGTACCACTACGTACCATCACCGACCACCGTGTATAAATATGTACCATCACGCCGCACCACGTCCCACCACGCCCCACCACATACCATCACGTACTACCGTGTCACACCGCGTACCGCCACGTACCACCGTGTCACACCGCGTACCACCCTGCCGTGACAACTGCCGATGGGGACTACTGGCGCTTGCTAAACCCGGGCGAGTACCAGGTCACGGCGCTGGGCTTCCACTCCGCTAGCCCTCCGTGTCACGTACCATCATCGCGTACCATCACGTACCACCGTGTACCACTACGTACCATCATCCCATACCATCATCGCGTACCATCACGTACCATCACCCAACCATCATCACTTACCACCATTACGTATCACCCCATACCATCATCACAATTCCACCATGTACCACTACGTTCCATGATCCCGTATCATCATCACATACCAGCACGTACCATCACCAACCACCGTGTCACACCGCATACCGCCACGTACCACCGTGTCACACCGCATACCTACCCTGACAGCTGCTGACGGGGACTACTGGCGCTTGCTGAACCCGGGCGAGTACCGGGTCACGGCGCTGGCGCTCGGCTTCCACTCGGCCAGCCGCTCGTGCCGCGTCGGCTTCAGCGTGGGGGCGACGCGCTGCGACTTCACGCTGCAGCGCAACGCTCGCAGCAGCGGCCGCCTGCAGGCACTGCTGAGGAGTCTGGGCAAGGGCGGAGCTGGTGGTGGTGGAGGTGGTGGTGGTGGTGGAGGTGGAGGAGGTGGTGGTGGTGGAGGTGGTGGAAACGGGGCGGTGTTGGCGGCCGCGATGCGGAGATACAGACAGAGGCAGTACCGCAAACGCTACCTCATGCAGCTGTGAGTGTGTGAGCGTGCGTGGTGGTGGTGGTGGTGGTGGAGGTGGTGGTGGTGGAGGCGGTGGTGGTGGAGGCGGTGGTGGTGGAGGTGGTGGAGCTGGTGGTGGTGGTGGAGGTGGAGGTGGTGGAGGTGGTGAAGGTGGTGGAGCTGGTGGTGGAGGTGGTGGTGGAGGTGGTGGAGGTGGTAGAGCTGGTGGTGGTGGAGGTGGTGGAGGTGGTGGTGGAGGTGGTGGAGGTGGTGGTGGTGGTGGTGGAGGCATTGGTGGAGGCGGTGGAGGTGGAGGTGGTGGAGCTGGTGGTGGTGGAGGTGGTGGAGGCATTGGTGGTGGAGGTGGTGGTGGAGGTGGTGGAGATGGAGGTACAGACAGAGGCTGTACCGACAACGCTACCACACGGAGCTGTGAGTGTGTGCCGTACGGTAACGCTGTGGTGGGCAATGCCATGGGGGGAGGGCCAATGTCGATTGGTCATTCCCCTCGTGGCGTTTGTGACCACCACAGCGGCCAAAGGGGGCTCTGGACGGGTGCGAGGGGCTGGTAACCCCTCCACCTTCAATTGATTACCAGAAAACCACGGAAAAATGATCTAGCTAAGCTTGTGCCGGAGGCCCCGGGGGGACAGGCGTCTATGACGTCTCCTGGCCAAAGCCCATTTGGCGGAGCCAGGAGACTGAATCCTTACCCTCGGGGCTCCTCCAGAAACAACAAAAATCCACTGTGAGTGGCCACGTGGAATGTCCGAATGTTCATTGTGGAGGAGAGGCTGCCACTTCTCTGTTAGGAGCGGGACCGGTACCGCCTGGATCTCTGCGGTATTGAGGAGGTCCGGTGGACCGGCTCTGGCTCCTGCCACCATGAGGGGTGGACAGTCCTCTACTCGGGGCAGGAGACTGCCAAACAACAGGGAGTGGCTCTTCTTCTGAACAAAAGAATGAAGGGGATGTGGGAGCGTGGTGGTGAGGTGTGGGATGCTGTGAGCCCCAGGATACTTTGGGCTCGCCTTCTCATCAGCCCCCCACTGAAGATGAGCATCAGTGGAGGGATGCAGGCAAGGCCGATGAGTCAGATGTCTTCTATGACCTCCTGTCACAATAGCTAGCTGAAGTGGCCCCTCGGGATAGAGTCATCTTGTTGGGTGACTTTAATGCCCGAGTTGGTCATGATGCTGGCACCTGATCTGGAGTGATTGGAAGGCATGGGCCAGATCAACTCAATAAGAACGGTAGGAAGCTGCTAGACGTTTGTGCAGCCCATGGGCTTGTAATTACCAACACGCTCTGGCATCGGCGCATCCACACAACATCATGGATGCACGCCGGGTCCAAGCAAGAACATCTGCTGGACTACATAGTGACGGACCAGCGGATGCGGGCCCATGTCCTTGACACCAGGACCTACCGTGGAAATGATCTGCCCACTGACCATCGACTTGTCATCTGTAAGATGCGCCTGCCATTCTTCCACTCCGGTGGTGGGTGTACACCCAGGAACTCATTCAAAACCACAGTGGACTGGTCTCAGCTAGTTGATGAAAGTTGCAAGCGAGAATTCCACCATCGCTTGCGGCTGGGGTTGGCATCGTCCCCCATTCCTGATGCGGAGGGGAAATGAGTGAGGTTTAGGAATGTGGCTCATGTAGCTGCAATGGCTGCTTTGGGTACACGGTCCAGACCTCTCCAGAAACCCTGGCTGACAGAGGAGGTGTTCAAGCTGGCTGAGAAAAAGCGACAGGCCCAATCTAATTGTCTACAGCATCCCACGTCAGAGAATGAGGAGGCTTACTGCAGCCTTCGCTCGGAGGTTCGGAGAACTGTCAGGCGCTGCAAGGATGGGTGGTGGTCGCGAATTGCTGAGGAGATGGAGTCTGCCGCAGTAGCCCGCGATCACAAATCACTCTTTAACTCCATAACAAAACGTTACTTGCAGCACCAACACCTACCACAATCATTAGGAGAAAGGAAGGTGATCTGATCTTTGATCCCCAGGAATAGATTTGCAGATTTTCTGAGCATTTCTGTGAGATTTTGGGGGGAGGGGAAATCCCTGAGCCTGTATAACATCATGGGGCAAAGTGGGGATGACCCTGCTGAGGCTACGGTGCCCCAAATATTGGAGGAAGAAGTCAACCCCTGTGAGTTGCTGGCTGAGGTGCCATCCGTTGAGGAAGTACTGAAGTCGAGTCTGAGACCAGGAAAAGCGCCGGGCCGAGATGATCTCCCAAGCAAAATGCTGAGGGAGGGTGGCGTTTGTGCACAGACTGCCCTACATGACATCATAACAACAGTCTGGACCACTGGATGGGTTCCACAGGATTGGAAGGATGCCCGGGTGGTCCCCCTCTTTAAGAAGGGGGACCGCACAGACTGTAACAACTACAGGGGCATCTCACTCCTCGGTGTGCTGTGCTAGACACGATATGAAGAGGCTTGTGATGCCCCAATGTGGTGCCAGGAAAGGGCGGTCCTGCACAGATGCCATATTTTCTGTCCGTCTGCTACAGCAGAGGTGTAGGGAATTCCAACAAGACCTACATCTCTGCTTTATTGACCTGGTCAAGGCCTATGATACCATCGGTAGGCCTGGGCTCTGGGTTGTTCATCGTACTTTCGGAGTCCCTGACCCTCTACTCACGATCATTAAGGACCTTCATGATGGTGAGCGGGCCCGGGTAAAACTACGTGGCCGGGAGTCAGAGCCATTCCCTGTTTACCTTGGGGTGCTACAGGGATGTCCTCTGGCTTCCACATTGTTTAACATCTATTTTGACCACGTAGTTTGTGAAGCATTCGATGGCTGTACCAGGGGAATTTCCATCTGGTACAGATACAATGGGAGGCTGATCCGATGCCTGGGAGCGGTCAAGGGATGGCTCCCTATTGGTCAATGATGTTATGTATGCTGATGATCTGGTAATTGCTCCTCACTTAGAGTAGGAGTTGGAGACGCTGCTGCTGAACCTGGAGCTTGCCACTAAGAGGTGGTGCCTTACCATCAGCCCCACTAAAACCAAGCACCTGCCTGGGTATTTGGTACCATCAGACACTCCACCCCCACAATGACCCATTCGTGATGCGACAGTTGTGGAGAGAGTGGCGAGTTTCCCATACCTGGGCAGTGTGCTTATGACCGGCTCCAGTTTAGCAGCAGAGGTCTCACTCCAACTCAATCGAGCGGCAATATCTTTTCATCGGTTGCGTAACGCTGTGTGGAAGCTACCTGGTCTGTCGCTCCGCACGAAGCTTCAGGTCTTCTCGGCCACGGTCATTCCCTCCCTTCTCTACGCTTGCGAAACGTGGACCCCCCTAATGGAGCATCTTCGCCGATTAGAAACATTTAGGCTGACCTGCCTACGATCCATCCTGGACTTAACCAGGCTGGATTGTGTGAGCTCACAAATCCTTGAAAGATCAGGGCAAAGTCCCATCGGTGAGCTCCTCCGGCAGGCAAGGCTGCGTTGGCTGGGTCATGTAGCCCGCATGCCCAGCCACCGCATGCCTAAACAGCTTTTGTTCGGCCGGATCGAGGGGGCTAAACGGGTGCGGCACGGGCTAGAGAAGAGATGGAGCGATGTGGTACAGGAGGACGTGGAGCTGAGTGGACTTGCCGATGACCGGTACCAGCGGTGTCAAGATCGGCCTCTGTGGAGGAGGCTCGTGAAGGACGCTACTGGGCAGTTGGAGGCAGTCGCCCTCCGACAACAACGGAGGGCGGAGGAGCGACGCTCACAACAACGAGCGGAGCGCCGGGCAGCTAAAGCACAGCAAGTTGGTACAGTAGGGGGCACAGGTGGTGCATCAGCCAGTCATCTCGGTCATCTCGGTCATCTCGGTCAGTCGACCCGTGGCACCTGCTGGGTCTGCCCCGTGACCTCCTGCCAGCGGGCGTTCGACACTTCACGTGGCCTCAAGGTGCACATGGCCTGGCACAAGCGCCGTGGTCACTTAGTGGCGAATGGCGGTTGTTGTTGTGTGTCTATGAGTGTGGTGCTGGCCACCCACCCCCTCGTGTGCTGTGCCGGCCTTCATAGGTGCTCGCTAACAGCGCTTGCCCCAACAGTCTGTTAAGGCTACACGGGGATCTTTGTCTTTCATTTTGATACTGGTGCAAATAAAAAGAATATGTAAGCCGTCCGGCTCTCTGTGATGAGTCTATGGATCTCTGTGTGATGGGCCTATGAGTCTGTGTGATGAGTCTTTGGGTCTCTGTGAGTTTCCAGTACGCTGCACACACCTCTACACCCACACCACACACACACACCACACACCACACACACACACCACACACACACACACCTCTACACACACGCACCACACACACACACCACACACACACACCACACACACACACACCACACACATACCACACACACACACCACACCACACACACACACCACACACACACACACCACACACACGCACCACACACACACACCACACACACACACACATACCACACACACACACCACACACACACACCACACACACACCACACACACACACCACACACACACCACACACGCACCACACACACCTCTACACACACGCACCACACACACACACCACACACACACCACACACACACCACACACACCTCTACACACACGCACCACACACACACACCACACACACACCACACACACACCACACACACACCTCTACACACACGCACCACACACACCACACACACACCCACACCACACACCACATACCTCTACACACACACCACACACACACACCACACACACCTCTACACACACCTCTACACACACACCACACACACACACCTCTACACACACGCACCACACACACGCACCACACACACACACCACACACCCACACCACACACCACATACCTCTACACACACACCACACACACACACACCACACACACCTCTACACACACACACCTCTACACACACACCACACACACCTCTACACACACGCACCACACACACCACACACACACACACCACACACACACACCTCTACACACACGCACCACACACACCACACACACACACACCACACACCACACACACACACACCTCTACACACACACACCACACACACACACACCTCTACACACACGCACCACACACACCACACACACACACCACACACACACACACACCTCTACACACACGCACCACACACACCACACACACACACACCACACACACACACCACACACACACACACCACACACACACACCACACACCACATACCTCTACACACACACCACACACACACACCACACACACCTCTACACACACACACCTCTACACACACACCACACACACACGCACCACACACACACGCACCACACACACACACCACACACACACACACACACACCTCTACACACACACACCACACACACACACACCACACACACACACACACCTCTACACACACACACCACACACACACACACCTCTACACACACACACCACACACACACACACACCTCTACACACACACATTGCACACACCACACGTACGCTGAGGTGGTGGCGATCTGTTCAGAGATTTATTCTTCACTCGTTCATTTGATCAAAAAATGCGTAAGGCCTCAAGCAGAAAAAAACTAAAAAAAACTTCTCTCGTCAGTGGCGTCACGGGGGTGGGTGGCACGTGGAGGGTCACGTGGGGGGGGGGGGGTGGGGTGGCACGTGTCACGTGACGTGTGACGAGCGTGGCGTGTGGCGGTGGTACCGATTGGTTATCCAAAAACCCAGTCCACGGCGCACGTCTCCCCGTTAAATGGACAAGGCACTACAACTACAACCTACTTGCAAGCGCAATCAGAGCAACAGGCCCGATACAAGTGCGGGGAGGGGGGGAGATCGATCCTCACTGATCCTATAGCCGCACACAAAACCCACAGTCAGTCGCACCCAAAACCCAGTCACAGCCAAAACCCACAGTCACAGTCGCACCCAAAACCCACAGTCAGTCGCACCCAAAACCCACAGTCAGTCGCACCCAAAACCCACAGTCAGTCGCCCCCAAAACCCAAAGTCAGTCGCACCCAAAACCCACAGTCAGTCGCACCCAAAACCCACAGTCAGTCGCACCCAAAACCCAGTCACAGCCAAAACCCACAGTCAGTCAACCCCAAAACCCACAGTCACAGTCGCACCCAAAACCCACAGTCAGTCGCCCCCAAAACCCAGTCACAGCCAAAACCCACAGTCAGTCGCCCCCAAAACCCAGTCACAGCCAAAACCCACAGTCAGTCAACCCCAAAACCCAGTTACAGTCGCAGCCAAAACCCACAGTCAGTCGCCCCCAAAACCCAGTTACAGTCGCAGCCAAAACCCACAGTCAGTCGCCCCCAAAACCCAGTTACAGTCGCAGCCAAAACCCACAGTCAGTCGCCCCCAAAACCCAGTTACAGTCGCAGCCAAAACCCACAGTCAGTCAACCCCAAAACCCAGTTACAGTCGCAGCCAAAACCCACAGTCAGTCAACCCCAAAACCCAGTTACAGTCACAGCCAAAACCCACAGTCAGTCGCCCCCAAAACCCAGTTACAGTCGCAGCCAAAACCCACAGTCAGTCAACCCCAAAACCCAGTTACAGTCGCAGCCAAAACCCACAGTCAGTCGCCCCCAAAACCCAGTTACAGTCGCAGCCAAAACCCACAGTCAGTCAACCCCAAAACCCAGTTACAGTCGCAGCCAAAACCCACAGTCAGTCAACCCCAAAACCCAGTTACAGTCGCAGCCAAAACCCACAGTCAGTCGCCCCCAAAACCCAGTCACAGCCAAAACCCACAGTCAGTCAACCCCAAAACCCAGTTACAGTCGCAGCCAAAACCCACAGTCAGTCGCCCCCAAAACCCAGTTACAGTCGCAGCCAAAACCCACAGTCAGTCAACCCCAAAACCCACAGTTAGTCGCACCCAAAACCCACAGTCAGTCGCACCCATAACCCACAGTCAGTGGCACCCAAAACCCACAGTCAGTCGCACCCAAAACCCACAGTCAGTCGCACCCAAAACCCACAGTCAGTCGCACCCAAAACCCAGTCACAGCCAAAACCCACAGTCAGTCAACCCCAAAACCCACAGTCACAGTCGCACCCAAAACCCACAGTCAGTCGCCACCAAAACCCAGTCACAGCCAAAACCCACAGTCAGTCGCCCCCAAAACCCAGTCACAGCCAAAACCCACAGTCAGTCAACCCCAAAACCCAGTTACAGTCGCAGCCAAAACCCACAGTCAGTCGCCCCCAAAACCCAGTTACAGTCGCAGCCAAAACCCACAGTCAGTCGCCCCCAAAACCCAGTTACAGTCGCAGCCAAAACCCACAGTCAGTCAACCCCAAAACCCAGTTACAGTCGCAGCCAAAACCCACAGTCAGTCAACCCCAAAACCCAGTTACAGTCACAGCCAAAACCCACAGTCAGTCGCCCCCAAAACCCAGTTACAGTCGCAGCCAAAACCCACAGTCAGTCAACCCCAAAACCCAGTTACAGTCGCAGCCAAAACCCACAGTCAGTCGCCCCCAAAACCCAGTCACAGCCAAAACCCACAGTCAGTCGCCCCCAAAACCCAGTCACAGCCAAAACCCACAGTCAGTCAACCCCAAAACCCAGTTACAGTCGCAGCCAAAACCCACAGTCAGTCAACCCCAAAACCCAGTTACAGTCGCAGCCAAAACCCACAGTCAGTCGCCCCCAAAACCCAGTTACAGTCGCAGCCAAAACCCACAGTCAGTCAACCCCAAAACCCAGTTACAGTCGCAGCCAAAACCCACAGTCAGTCGCCCCCAAAACCCAGTTACAGTCGCAGCCAAAACCCACAGTCAGTCAACCCCAAAACCCAGTTACAGTCGCAGCCAAAACCCACAGTCAGTCGCCCCCAAAACCCAGTTACAGTCGCAGCCAAAACCCACAGTCAGTCAACCCCAAAACCCAGTTACAGTCGCAGCCAAAACCCACAGTCAGTCGCCCCCAAAACCCAGTTACAGTCGCAGCCAAAACCCACAGTCAGTCAACCCCAAAACCCAGTTACAGTCGCAGCCAAAACCCACAGTCAGTCAACCCCAAAACCTCTCCCCTCCCCCAATTGTGGGGGACCCCCCCCCCCCACCGCCCCCCCCACCCGCTACTCCTCGGAGGCGAGCTTGAGGAGGCTGCCCCGCGGCATCTTGAACACGTGCCACCCCTCGCTCTGCGTGTGGTCCGTGGCGCCGCGGCGGCGGTAGAACGCGATGGACGGGGCGTTCCACTCGGCCACCAGGAACGTCATGGCCGCACAGCGCGTCTCCACGGCAACCTGGAGGGGGGGGGGGGGTTGGCGGGCGGGAAGGGCGGCGATGATGAAGATGGCGATGGGTTGCACAGAGGACTGTGAGTGCGTGCGTGTCTCTCCGTGCGTGGGTGTCTCTCCGTGCGTGGGTGTCTCTCCGTGCGTGGGTGTCTCTCCGTGCGTGGGTGTCTCTCCGTGCGTGGGTGTCTCTCCGTGCGTGGGTGTCTCTCCGTGCGTGGGTGTCTCTCCGTGCGTGGGTGTCTCTCCGTGCGTGGGTGTCTCTCCGTGCGTGGGTGTCTCTCCGTGCGTGGGTGTCTCTCCGTGCGTGGGTGTCTCTCTGTGTCTCTCTGTGCGTGGGTGTCTCTCCGTGCGTGGGTGTCTCTCCGTGCGTGGGTGTCTCTCCGTGCGTGGGTGTCTCTCCGTGCGTGGGTGTCTCTCCGTGCGTGGGTGTCTCTCCGTGCGTGGGTGTCTCTCCGTGCGTGGGTGTCTCTCCGTGCGTGGGTGTCTCTCCGTGCGTGGGTGTCTCTCCGTGCGTGGGTGTCTCTCCGTGCGTGGGTGTCTCTCCGTGCGTGGGTGTCTCTCCGTGCGTGGGTGTCTCTCCGTGCGTGGGTGTCTCTCCGTGCGTGGGTGTCTCTCCGTGCGTGGGTGTCTCTCCGTGCGTGGGTGTCTCTCCGTGTCTCTCCGTGCGTGGGTGTCTCTCCGTGCGTGGGTGTCTCTCCGTGCGTGGGTGTCTCTCCGTGCGTGGGTGTCTCTCCGTGCGTGGGTGTCTCTCCGTGCGTGGGTGTCTCTCCGTGCGTGGGTGTCTCTCCGTGTGTGGGTGTCTCTCCGTGCGTGGGTGTCTCTCCGTGCGTGGGTGTCTCTCCGTGCGTGGGTGTCTCTCCGTGCGTGGGTGTCTCTCCGTGCGTGGGTGTCTCTCCGTGCGTGGGTGTCTCTCCGTGCGTGGGTGTCTCTCTGTGTCTCTCTGTGTCTCTCTGTGCGTGGGTGTCTCTCTGTGCGTGGGTGTCTCTCTGTGTCTCTCTGTGCGTGGGTGTCTCTCTGTGCGTGGGTGTCTCTCTGTGCGTGGGTGTCTCTCTGTGTCTCTCCGTGCGTGGGTGTCTCTCCGTGCGTGGGTGTCTCTCCGTGCGTGGGTGTCTCTCCGTGCGTGGGTGTCTCTCCGTGCGTGGGTGTCTCTCTGTGCGTGGGTGTCTCTCTGTGTCTCTCTGTGCGTGGGTGTCTCTCTGTGCGTGGGTGTCTCTCTGTGTCTCTCTGTGCGTGGGTGTCTCTCCGTGCGTGGGTGTCTCTCCGTGCGTGGGTGTCTCTCCGTGCGTGGGTGTCTCTCTGTGTCTCTCCGTGCGTGGGTGTCTCTCCGTGCGTGGGTGTCTCTCCGTGCGTGGGTGTCTCTCCGTGCGTGGGTGTCTCTCCGTGCGTGGGTGTCTCTCCGTGCGTGGGTGTCTCTCTGTGTCTCTCCGTGCGTGGGTGTCTCTCCGTGCGTGGGTGTCTCTCCGTGCGTGGGTGTCTCTCCGTGCGTGGGTGTCTCTCTGTGTCTCTCTGTGTCTCTCTGTGCGCGGGTGTCTCTCCGTGCGTGGGTGTCTCTCCGTGCGTGGGTGTCTCTCTGTGTCTCTCTGTGCGTGGGTGTCTCTCCGTGCGTGGGTGTCTCTCTGTGTCTCTCTGTGCGTGGGTGTCTCTCCGTGCGTGGGTGTCTCTCCGTGCGTGGGTGTCTCTCCGTGCGTGGGTGTCTCTCCGTGCGTGGGTGTCTCTCCGTGCGTGGGTGTCTCTCCGTGCGTGGGTGTCTCTCCGTGCGTGGGTGTCTCTCCGTGCGTGGGTGTCTCTCCGTGCGTGGGTGTCTCTCCGTGCGTGGGTGTCTCTCCGTGCGTGGGTGTCTCTCCGTGCGTGGGTGTCTCTCCGTGCGTGGGTGTCTCTCCGTGCGTGGGTGTCTCTCCGTGCGTGGGTGTCTCTCCGTGCGTGGGTGTCTCTCCGTGCGTGGGTGTCTCTTCGTGCGTGGGTGTCTCTCCGTGCGTGGGTGTCTCTCCGTGCGTGGGTGTCTCTCCGTGCGTGGGTGTCTCTCCGTGCGTGGGTGTCTCTCCGTGCGTGGGTGTCTCTCCGTGCGTGGGTGTCTCTCCGTGCGTGGGTGTCTCTCCGTGCGTGGGTGTCTCTCCGTGCGTGGGTCTGGGTCTCTGGCATCTACATCTGCAGAACGTGAAGAACCAGTGGCATCTACATCTGCAGAACGTGAAGAACCAGTGGCATCTACATCTGCAGGAGATTATACAACTTTTAAAGCCATTCCCCGTGTCTAGTGTACACGCCGTACAACGCGTTTGGAATCGACACGAGTGAAGTTGGAACTTGCGAACACATCGACCTACGAACAGAAACCTCTGGAACCGAACTCGTTTGTAAGAAGAGGAGTCCCTGTACAGCTCAGTCGGCCTTGCCTGGTTGAAATAAAAACTCGGTGAAAGTTTCTGTTTTAATAAACTGATTTTACTCTACAGAGTGCATCTCCACTCACCTGGCTGACCCGTTTCAGGATCTCAGATCCGATTCCCAGACCTAACGGAGAGCGGCACAACAACAACAACATCAACAACATCAACAACAACAACAACATCATCACAACGCAGACGCGACGTCACACCGTAGACACGGCAGCAGATTTAAACACTTTTTTTATTCTAGATTTGAAGCTTTCGTGACTGCAAGGATTCATACTCTTATGTTTTTTTCGGTAAAGTCACGTAGGAAATTTTTTTCATTAATGAATAAAAGTTATATTAAAAATAAAATAATAAATCTACATTTTATTTTATTAATAAAATAATAAATCATTATTTTATTTCTATCATTACTTTTATAAACTTCAATTTTATTTTTTACCTACGTGACTTTACCGAAAAAACCTAAGAGTACATTTTTTTTAACACATATCATTATTTTCCACGCCTGCTGCTGCTGCTGTGTATGTGGAGTCTGAGTGTCTCTCTCTCTCATCATCATCACGGTGGCTATGAGATGTTAACTACCTCGCCTGGTGCACAGGAGGTCGTGGGTTCGATCCCGATCATCACGATGCCTGCTGCTGCTGTATATTTGGAGTTTGCGTCTCTCTTTCATCATCATCATCATCATCACGGTGGCTATGAGATGTTGACTACCTCGCCTGGTGCACAGGAGGTCGTGGGTTCAATCCCGATCCTCACGATGCCTGCTGCTGCTGTATATGTGGAGTCTGAGTGTCTCTCTCTCTCATCATCATCACAGTCGCTATGAGATGTTGACTACCTCGCCTGGTGTACAGGAGGTCGTGGGTTCGATCCCGATCATCACGATGCCTGCTGCTGCTGTATATTTGGAGTTTGCGTCTCTCTTTCATCATCATCATCATCACGGTGGCTATGAGATGTTGACTACCTCGCCTGGTGCACAGGAGGTCGTGGGTTCTACCCCGACCCTGACGACGCCTGCTGCTGTTTCTGCTGTAGATGTGGAGTCTGCGTGCGTCTCTCTCACCGTCATTTTTCTCCGGCTACTCCGGTTTTTCATAAAAGAACACACGACGTGTTGTGCCTCCGTAAAGCCACAACAGCAGAGCGTCCGTTCTCACCTGATGACGGAAGCTCGTGTTGCCACCGAAACGTCGCGCATTCTTTCGTAAGTTTTCCTACCCACGTGACTTTACCGAAAGAGCCAGAGAGTGTGGATTCCTCAAGTGACTTGAGGCTTCAACTCAAGCCGCGTGGCTCAGTGGGTGCCGGGCCTCATGCCCCCGGTACGATAACGACGACGAGTCGATGTGTGTGGCGTGCGCGGTCCAACCTCGATAATCCTTCATCACGAAGAAGTCCTCCAGGCAGATGTTCCTGCCGCTCCACGGGTCGTAGGTGAAGTAGAACATGGCGAAGCCGACCACTCGCGCTGGGCCTGGGGCAGCGGGGCGCGCGCGGAGACAGCACGGGGCACGGGGTCATCGTCACCATCACCGTCATCACCACCGTCGCCACCGTCACCACCGTCACCACCACCACCGTCATCACCACCACCGTCACCACCACCACCGTCACCACCACCTCCACCGTCATCACCGCCACCACCACCGTCATCACCACCACCATCACCACCACCGTCATCATCACCACCACCACCACCACCACCGTCATCACCGCCACCACCACCGTCATCACCACCACCATCACCACCACCGTCATCATCACCACCACCACCACCGTCATCACCACCACCACCACCACCACCGTCATCACCACCACCATCACCACCACCGTCATCATCACCACCACCATCACCACCACCGTCATCATCACCACCACCACCACCACCACCGTCATCACCACCACCACCACCACCGTCAGTCACCACCGTCACAGTCACACCCACCGCCACCACCGTCACCACCGTCACCACCGCCACCACCACGACCTCAAGCGAGCACCAAGCGAGTACGTGGTGTAGCGGGGTGTTGTAAACATCGCCGTCTTTGTATGTGTGCGTGTGCGTGTAAGTGTGTGTGTATGTACGTATGTGTGCGTACGTGCGTGTATGTGTGCGTACGTGCGTGTATGTGTGCGTACGTGCGTACGTGCGTGTATGTGTGCGTACGTGCGTACGTGCGTGTGTGTGTGTGCGTACGTGCGTGTGTGTGTGTGCGTACGTGCGTACGTGCGTGTGTGTGTGTGCGTACGTGCGTACGTGCGTGTATGTGTGCGTACGTGCGTGTATGTGTGCGTGTACGTATGTGTGCGTACGTGCGTGCAAGTGCGTGTCTGTGCGTATGTACGTGCGTGTGCGTACGTGCGTGCGCGTATGTGTGCGTGTACGTATGTGTGCGTACGTGCGTGCAAGTGCGTGTCTGTGCGTATGTACGTGCGTGTCTGTGCGTACGTACGTGCGTGTGTATGCGTGTGCGTACGTGCGTGCGTGTGTATGTGTGCGTGTACGTATGTGTGCGTACGTGCGTGCAAGTGCGTGTCTGTGCGTATGTACGTGCGTGTGTATGCGTGTGCGTACGTGCGTGCGTGTGTATGCGTGTGCGAGTGCGTGCGCCTCACCGTTGGCGGGGCCGTCCGGAGCGACGGCCTCAGCCACCAGGCACTGGTAGAACGCGTGGCCCCCAAAGCCGTCGTCACGCAGCTCTGCCTCACGCACAGACAAAGGTCCCCCGTGTAGCCTCAACACACTCTGGGGGGCAAGTGCTGCGAGTAGCAGCGGCGCCTACGGAGGCTACCGGCACCGTGGCCACGCACGGAGGGGGGGGTGGGTGGCTACCAGCACCACCACCACCACGCCCGGTCGCCTTTGTCTCTCCCCCAGTGGCGATGGTCACTATGCTACACCTGGTTACTCGTTTGTGGAGTGGGGCTGGGTGGGAAGGGGAGGGTGGGGTGGGGCTGGGTGGTGGGTGGGAGGGGTGGGGTTGGGTGGGGAGGGGCTAGGTGGGGAGGGTGGGGCTGGGTGGGGAGGGGCTGGGTGGGGAGGGGCTGGTCACCCCGTGGTGCCCTTATAAAACTCAACGTTTAACCTACTCACGCCGGCTTGTCCCGCCCTCAGTCGGGCATATTTGTGGAATACACCACGCCCTGGCCGTTGACCCTGCAGGCCATTGACCGAGCAACCCAACGTTCCTACCAGCTCCCTCCGCAGGAATGTGTTTAAGCACGCTTTAATGAAATGTACCGTACTAGTAATGGCAGAACTCCACGACTCCAGGAAGTGTCCCCGAAGCTTGCCACAACGTGAGGGGCCGTGGCCAATTACAGCCAACGTCAGTTCACCGTGGACAATTAGAACCAAGCCGAAACATAGCATATAAACAAGAATGTTTAAAAATATGTTTTTTATGATAGAATATAGTGTTGTCATCAGTATGACGTCAGTATACCAAGTTTGCAGTCGATACCACATTGCAGAGGTCGCAAACGGGTTTTGATTCCTTACCCGTACAAGGCCGCACCAGGGTCGCAAACGGGTACCCGTACCCTACACGTACCCTACCCGATACCCGGCTACCCGTACCCGGCCGGGTATCGTGTAGGGTACGGGTATCGGGTACCCGATTGCGACTTCTGGGATGAAGCCACGTTGCAGGCGCGGGTGGGTTGATTCTAGGAACTTGAATTGTGAGAAGAGACAAGACGTTGGGAAATGAGTGACAAACGGTGACTCACCAGTGACTCACGGCCTACCCGTACCCGTACCCGGCCGCACCAGGGTCACAAACGGGTACCTGTACCCTTACCCGGCCGGGTACGAGTAGCCGGGTATCGGGTAGGGTACGGGTATCGGGTAGGGTACGGGTATCGGGTAGGGTACGGGTATCGGGTAGGGTATGGGTATCGGGTAGGGTACGGGTATCGGGTAGGGTACGGGTATAGGGTAGGGTACGGGTATCGGGTACCCGGTTGCGACCTCTGCCACATTGGGAAGTGGGTTAAAATCGAGTTACAAGATTTGAGGATACAACAACGACAGAGTGAGTTAAATAAAAGCATGTTAAAAGGAGGGCAACCCCCCCCCCCCCCCTGAGCGGGAGCTCGGGGCTGTCGCCGTGCCCCTGCGGCCTTCATCGCCGCGGCCTTCACCGTCTCGGCGTCGTCAGTCGGGGCAGTCAGTGACAGCCGTCCCGACCGTGAGCCGTCCCGACCGTGAGCCGTCCCGACCGTGAGCCGTCCCGACCGTGAGCCGTCCCGACCGGGAGCCGTCCCGACCGGGAGCCGTCCCGGCCGTGAGCTGTCCCGGCCGTGAGCCGTCCCGACCGTGAGCCGTCCCGGCCGTGAGCCGTCCCGGCCGTGAGCCATCCCGACCGTGAGCCGTCCCGGCCGTGAGCCGTCCCGACCGTGAGCCGTCCCGACCGTGAGCCGTCCCGACCGTGAGCCGTCCCGGCCATGAGCCATCCCGACCGTGAGCCGTCCCGGCCGTGAGCAGTCCCGGCCGTGAGCCGTCCCGGCCGTGAGCCGTCCCGGCCGTGAGCAGTCCCGGCCGTGAGCCATCCCGACCGTGAGCCGTCCCGGCCGTGAGCCATCCCGACCGTGAGCCGTCCCGACCGTGAGCCGCCCCGGCCGTGAGTCGTCCCGACCGTGAGCCGTCCCGGCCGTGAGCCGTCCCGACCGTGAACCGTCCCGGCCGTGAGCCGTCCCGACCGTGAGCCGTCCCGGCCGTGAGCCGTCCCGGCCGTGAGCCGTCCCGGCCGTGAGCAGTCCCGGCCGTGAGCCATCCCGACCGTGAGCCGTCCCGGCCGTGAGCCATCCCGACCGTGAGCCGTCCCGACCGTGAGCCGTCCCGGCCGTGAGCCATCCCGACCGTGAGCCGTCCCGACCGTGAGCCGTCCCGGCCGTGAGCCATTCCGACCGTGAGCCGTCCCGGCCGTGAACCGTCCCGGCCGTGAGCCGTCCCGACCGTGAGCTGTCCCGACCGTGAGCCGCCCCGGCCGTGAGTCGTCCCGACCGTGAGCCGTCCCGGCCGTGAGCCGTCCCGACCGTGAACCGTCCCGGCTGTGAGCCGTCCCGACCGGGAGCCGTCCCGGCCGTGAGCCGTCCCGGCCGTGAGCCGTCCCGGCCGTGAGCCGTCCCGGCCGTGAGCCATCCCGGCCGTGAGCCGTCCCGACCGTGAGCCGTCCCGGCCGTGAGCCGTCCCGACCGGGAGCCGTCCCGGCCGTGAGCCGTCCCGGCCGTGAGCCGTCCCGACCGTGAGCCGTCCCGATCGGGAGCCGTCAGCGCTCTGCGCGGACTGTCAAGGCTGTGAGTGCCTCCTACTCAGTGCCTCCGAGTCGGTCACTAACACCGGTCACGGATCGGCCGCGTTCTGTCGACGTGACCAAACCCCCCCCCGCCCCCCCCTTCTTCTTGGTTCTTTAGGTAAAGTGACGTAGAAGGGAATTAACGCACCTTGCTCCGTGATGTGAACTTCATCGCCGAGCTTCTCGTACATGGCCAGTTCCTGACGACACCACGCAGACAGACAGGCACACGCACACACACAGACAAACAGACACGCACAGACACACACACAGACACGCAGACAGACAGACACACAGACAAGCACAGACGTGTAAACATCTTCCCCGGGAAGCCCACACTGGCACCTCACGAAGGCCAGGCAACGGGCACACCTACCACACCTACTGCCTGCCGAGTGGCGATGTTTACTGTGGAGTGTAGTGTGTAGTGGTGTATAGTAGCGTATAGTGGTGGATAGTAGCATAATGTATAGTAGCGTAGTGTATAGTAATGTAGTGTGTAGTGTATAGTAGTGTAGTGTATACTGTAGTGTAGTGTATAGTCGTGTAGTGTAAAGTGGTGGAGTGTATACTGTAGTGTAGTGTGAGGCACGCAGAGACCCATGGAAACCCACAGAGACCCATGGAAACCCACAGAGACCCATGGAAACCCACAGAGACCCATGGAAACCCACAGAGACCCATGGAAACCCACAGAGACCCATGGAAACCCACAGAGAGTTATGGAAACCCACAGGGTCGGGATCGAACCCACGGCCTCCTGCATACCAGGCAAGGTAGTTAACATCTCCTAGCCACTGTGATGATGATGAGAGAGAGAGACGCAAACTCCAAGTATACAGCAGCAGCAGGCATCATCAGGGATTGGGATGAAACCCACGACCTAATGCGTAACCAGGCGAGGTAGTCAACATCTCACCCACTCACTCAGGCATCGTCAGGAGTCAGAATCGAACCCACGACCTCCTGTCCACCGGGCGAGGTAGTCAACATCTCACCCACTCGCTCAGACATTGTCAGGGGTCAGAATCGAACCCACGACCTCCTGTACACCGGGCGAGGTAGCCAACATCTCACCCACTCACTCAGACATCGTCAGCGCTCGGGATCGAACCCACGACCTCCTGCACACCAGGCGAGGTAGTCAACATCTCCTAGCCACCGTGGTGGCGAACACTTCTTGGTTTCACAATGGCCCTGGGGGCTTCAAAGGCTCCCCAGCAAGTGAACCGTGAAGAGCGATGGGTCCGGGACACCGAATGCCGATGCCTCTCCACATCCTGGCCAGTTCCACCAGCGGTGGTTCAAGCAGAGGTCGACTCTGCTGCTGCTGCTGCTGCTGATACACTGAATGTGGAAAACCGACTACTTGACAAAAGACCTGATGGGATGCTGCTGATGATACTGCTGGAAGGTGATGCTGATGATGCCGATGCTGCTGATTCTGCTGATGAGGATGATGTTGATGCTGAGGATGCTGCCGGATGAGGATGAGGATGCTGATGATGTTCCCGGATGAGGATGATGATGCTGCCGCTCCCGCGTGGTGCAGACTTTGTGTGGATTTCGATTCAAGGCGTTTCCGTCCGGTGACTCAACTCGGCCCGCTCCTCCACCACCACCACCACTCACGAAGCCTCCTGGGGCAAAGACCGCGGTCAACTTTGAAGCACCAACTATGTGTGTGTGTGCGCGTGTATGTGTGTGCGTGTGTATATGTGTGTGTGTATGTGTGTGTGTGCACATGTGTGTGTATGTGTGTGTGTGCGCATGTGTGTGTGTGGCCTTTGTCTACCCGCCAATGGGGAGACAAAGGCGGTCGTGCGTGGTGCTGGCCACCCACCCCCTCGTGTACCGTTCCGGCCTTCATAGGTGCTCGCTAACAGCACTTGCCCCGACAGTCTATTAAGGCTACACGGGGGATCTTTGATCTTTGTGTGTGGCCTCAAGGTGCACATAGCCTGGCACAAGCGTCGTGGTGACGTCACCGCCACTTAGTGGCGAATGGCGGTTGTTGTTGTATGTGTGTGTGCGCATGTGTGCGTGTGTGTATGTGTGAGTGTGCATGTGTGCGTGTATGTGTGTGTGTATGTGTGTGTGTGCGAGTGTGCATGTGTGCGTGTATGTGGGTGTGTGTGTATGTGCGAGTGTGTGTAAGTGTGTGTGAGTGTGTGTATGTGTGTGTGTGTGTGGCCTCAAGGTGCACATAGCCTGGCACAAGCATCGTGGTGACGTCACTGCCACTTAGTGGCGAATGGCGGTTGTTGTTGTGTATGCGTGTGTATGTGCATGTGTGTGTGTGCATGTGGGGAGCGGTAGTGTAGTGGCTAGCGCTACGCTGCGCTATGAACCTGGTGACCCGGGTTCGATTCCCGCTCACGGCCAACACCAGTGACGATTATCTGCACCGGTCCTGGGTCTCCCCTAGGTCGACTCAGCCTTAAATGAGTACCTGGTGCGGTGTGTAAACATCGCCACTGGGGAGACAAAGGCGGTCGGGCGTGGTACTGGCCACCCACCCCCTCGTGTGCCGTGCCGGCTCGGAGGTTCGGAGAGCCGTGAGGCGCTGCAAGGATAGGTGGTGGTCGCGGGTTGCCGAGCAGATAGAGTCTGCCTTAGTGGCCCGCGATTACAAATCACTATTTAACTCCATCAAAAAAGTTACCTGCAGCGCCACACCTATTACCATCATTAGGGGAAAAAACGGTGATCCAATCTCCGACCCCGAGGAACAGGTTTGCAGATTTGCTGAGCATTTCTGTGAGGTCCTGGGGGAGGGGAAATCCCTCAGCCTGGAAAACATCGTGGCACAAAGTGGGGATGACCCTGCTGAGGCTACAGTGCCTCAAATATTGGCGGAGGAAGTCACCACCTGTGAGTGGCTGGCTGAGGTGCCATCCAATGAGGAAGTAATGAAAGCGATCCAAAGTCTGAGACCAGGAAAGGCACCGGGCAGAGATGCTGAGGGAGGGTGGCGTTTGTGCACAGACTGCCCTACATGACATCATAAGAACAGTCTGGGCCACTGGACGGGTTCCGCAGGATTGGAAGGATGACCTGGTGGTCCCCCTCTTTAAGACTGCACAGACTAACTACAGGGGCATCTCACTCCTCAGTGTGCCGGGAAAGGTCCTAGCAAGGATTATTCAGCATCGCCTTGCTAGTCACGCTGAGTAGAGGCTTGTGGAGCCCCAATGCGGTTTCAGGAAAGGGCGGTCCTGCACAGATGCCATATTTTCTGTCCATCTGCTACAGCAGAGGTGGAGCGAATTCCAACAAGACCTACATCTCTGCTTTGTTGACCTGGTCAAGGCCTATGATACCATCAGTAGGCCTGGGCTCTGGGTTGTTCTACGTGCTTTCGGAGTCCCTGACCCTCTGCTCACGATCATTAAGGACCTTCATGATGGTGAACAGACCCGGGTAAACCTACATGGCCGGGAGTCAGAGCCATCCCTGTACACCTTCGGGTGCGACAGGGATGTCCTCTGGCTCCCACATTATTTAACATCTATTTCGACTGCGTAGTTCGTGAAGCCTTCAGTTGCTGTGACGGAGGAATTTCTATCTGGTACAGATACAATGGAAGGCTGATCGATGCCCGGGTGCGGTCAAGGGATGGCTCCCTATTGGTCAACCACGTTATGTATGCCGACAACCTGGTAATTGCAGCTCACTCAGAAGAGGAGTTAGAGGCGCTGCTGCTGAAACTGGAGCGTGCCACTAAGAGGTGGGGCCTTACCATCAGCCCCACCAAAATAAAGCACCTGCCTGGGTATTTTGTACCATCGGGCACTCCGCCCCCACAACTCCCAATCGGTGATGGGGCAGTTGTGGAGAGAGTGGAGAGTTTCCCATACCTGGGCAGTGTGCTTATGAATCAGTCGAGCGGCAATATCTTTTCATCGGTTGCGTAACGCTGTGTGGAAGCTACCTGGTCTGTCGCTCCGCACGAAGCTTCAGGTCTTCTCGGCCACGGTCATTCCCTCCCTTCTCTACGCTTGCGAAAAGAGGACCCCCCTAATCTTCATCGGTTATAAACATTTAGGCTGGCCTACCTACGATCAATCCTGTGTTTAACCAGGCTGGATTGTGCGAGCTCACAAATCCTCGAAAGATCTGGGCAAAGTCCCATCGGTGAACACCTCCGGCAGGCAAGGCTGCATTGGCTGGGTCATGTAGCCCGCATGCCCAGCCACCGCATGCCTAAACAGCTTTTGTTCGGCCGGATCGAGGGGGCTAAACGGGCGCGGCACGGGCTAGAGAAGAGATGGAGTGATGTGGTACAGGAGGACGTGGAGCTGAGTGGACTTGCCGATGACTGGTACCAGCGGTGTCAAGATCGGCCTCAGTGGAGGAGGCTCGTGAAGGACGCTACTGGGCAGTTGGAGGCAGTCGCCCTCCAACAACAACGGAGGGCGGAGGAGCGACGCTCACAACAAGGAGCGGAGCGCCGGGTGGCTAAAGCACAGCAAGTTGGTACAGTAGGGGGCACAGGTGGTGCATCAGCCAGTCATCTCGGTCAGTCGACCCGTCGCACCTGGGTCTGCCCCGTGACCTCCTGCCAGCGGGCGTTCAACACTTCACGTGGCCTCAAGGTGCACATGGCCTGGCACAAGCGTCGTAGTGACGTCACCGCCACTTGGTGGCGAATGGCGGTTGTTGTTGTGTGTATGTTTGTGTGTGTGTATGTGTGTGTATGTATGAATGTGTGTGTGTACGTATGTGTGTGTGTGTATGTATGTATGTGTGTATGTATGAATGTGTGTATGTGTGTGTGTGTGTATGTATGTATGTGTGTATGTGTGTATGTATGAATGTGTGTATGTGTGTACGTATGTGTGTGTGTATGTGTGTGTATGTATGTGTGTGTATGTGTGTGTATGTATGTGTGTATGTATGAATGTGTGTATGTGTGTACGTATGTGTGTGTGTATGTGTGTGTATGTATGTGTGTGTATGTATGTGTGTGTATGTGTGTGTATGTATGTATGTGTGTATGTATGTATGTAGAACTTCTTTCGCACCATGCTACGTAGCCAACCGCGCTAATCGGAAGTGGTGGGGTAAGGACAACAAACTAAACAACAACAGTAAACTACACAACAACAAACTACACAACAACAACAAGCAACAGTTCTAAACAAATGAGTTTGTCAATCTAGATGATGATGATGATGATTTAAAAGTAGCACCGTAGCCCCAATGGCTTCCGAACATCGGAAGGAAGAGACTTACAGAGAGCCACAGAGATCCAAAGACTCATATAGAACCATAGAGACCCACAGACATCCAAAGACTCATATAGAGCCATAGAGATCCACAGAGATCCAAAGACTCATATAGAACCATAGAGACCCACAGAGACCCACAGACATCCAAAGACTCATATAGAACCATAGAGATCCAAAGACTCATATAGAACCACAGAGACCAACAGACATCCAAAGACTCATATAGGGCCATAGAGATCCACAGAGATCCAAAGACTCAGAGAACCATAGAGATCCACAGAGATCCACAGAGACCCAAAAACTCATATAGAACCACAGAGACCAACAGACATCCAAAGACTCATATAGAGCCTTAGAGACCCACAGAGATCCAACGACCATGGTGAAAACTAAACAGGAAAAGCAGTTCTAAAGAAATGAGTTTGCAATTTAGAAGTGTAGTGTGTGTATACAGTGTAGTGTGTGTGCATAGTGTAGTGTGTGTATGTATAGTGTAGTGCGTGTGTGTATAGTGTAGTGCGTGTGTGTATAGTGTAGTGCGTGTGTGTATAGTGTAGTGCGTGTGTGTATAGTGTAGTGCGTGTGTGTATAGTGTAGTGCGTGTGTGTATAGTGTAGTGTGTGTGTATAGTGTAGTGTGTGTGTATATAGTGTAGTGTGTGTGTATAGTGTAGTGTGTGTGTATATAGTGTAGTGTGTGTGTATAGTGTAGTGTGTGTGTATATAGTATAGTGTGTGTATATAGTGTAGTGTGTGTGTATATAGTGTAGTGTGTGTATATAGTGTAGTGTGTGTGTATATAGTGTAGTGTGTGTGTATATAGTGTAGTGTGTGTGTATATAGTGTAGTAGGTGTGTATAGTGTAGTGTGTGTGTGTATAGTGTAGTGTGTGTATATAGTGTAGTGTGTGTGTATATAGTATAGTGTGTGTATATAGTGTAGTGTGTGTGTGTATAGTGTAGTGTGTGTATATAGTATAGTGTAGTGTGTGTGTATATAGTATAGTGTAGTGTGTATAGTGTAGTGTGTGTGTGTAGTGTGTGTGTATATAGTGTAGTGTGTGTGTGTATAGTGTAGTGTGTGTGTGTATAGTGTAATGTGTGTGTATAGTGTAGCGTGTGTGTATATAGTGTAGTGTGTGTGTATATAGTGTAGTGTGTGTGTATATAGTGTAGTGTGTGTGTATATAGTATAGTGTAGTGTGTATAGTGTAGTGTGTGTGTGTATAGTGTAATGTGTGTGTATAGTGTAGCGTGTGTGTATATAGTGTAGTGTGTGTGTATATAGTGTAGTGTGTGTGTATATAGTGTAGTGTGTGTGTATATAGTGTAGTGTGTGTGTATATAGTGTAGTGTGTGTGTATATAGTATAGTGTAGTGTGTATAGTGTAGTGTGTGTGTGTATAGTGTAGTGTGTGTGTGTATAGTGTAGTGTGTGTGTATAGTGTAATGTGTGTGTATAGTGTAGCATGTGTGTATATAGTGTAGTGTGTGTGTATATAGTGTAGTGTGTGTGTATATAGTGTAGTGTGTGTGTATATAGTATAGTGTAGTGTGTATAGTGTAGTGTGTGTGTGTATAGTGTAATGTGTGTGTATAGTGTAGCGTGTGTGTATATAGTGTAGTGTGTGTGTATATAGTGTAGTGTGTGTGTATATAGTGTAGTGTGTGTGTATATAGTATAGTGTAGTGTGTATAGTGTAGTGTGTGTGTGTATAGTGTAATGTGTGTGTATAGTGTAGCGTGTGTGTATATAGTGTAGTGTGTGTGTATATAGTGTAGTGTGTGTGTATATAGTGTAGTGTGTGTATATAGTGTAGTGTGTGTGTATATAGTGTAGTGTGTGTATATAGTGTAGTGTGTGTGTATATAGTGTAGTGTGTGTGTATATAGTGTAGTGTGTGTGTATATAGTGTAGTGTGTGTGTATATAGTGTAGTGTGTATAGTGTAGTGTGTGTGTGTATGCCTCGGCAAGGTAAGGCAAAAGTTAAAAGGTAAAAACAACGAGCCTACCTTTACCCTACCTTTTACCCTTACCCCATACAAATTAACCGATTACAGGGTAATTACTAGGGAACTACTACACATGAACAAGGTTTATAACGGTAAATGCTAGTTAGAGCGCTTTATTCATATAGAATACTCTCAATGATTCCAATTTTACACGCTTTCTTTTAACTCACTCTGTCTGTCGTTGTTGTCGTTATTGTTGTTGTATCCTCAAATCTTGAAACTCAATTTTTACCCACTTCCTAATGTGGTATCGACTGCAAACTTGGTAAACTTAGGTCATACTGATGACAACACTATATTCTATCATAAAAAAAATCTATATTTTTAAATATTATTTTGTATATGTTATGTTTCGGCTTGGGTCTAATTGTCCACGCTCAACTGACGTTGGCTGTAAATCACCACGCTCCCTTACGTTGTGGCAAGCTTCGGGGACACTTCCTGGAGTCGTGGAGTTCTGCCACTACTAGTACATTTCATAAAAGCGTGTTTTTAATAAAGTTTGTTTTCAAATTACTTGTTAAATGGAGGCCACGGACTGCGCCACGGAGCTTTTAGCGGTAAACAAGGCACCGTATTTACCGGGTAATACTTTGCGCTACCTTTACTCTACCGGGTAATTCTTGGGTGAGAGAGCGAGCGGGTGAGCGAGCGGGTGAGCGAGCGGCTGAGCGAGCGGGTGAGCGAGCGGGTGAGCGAGCGGGTGGGTGAGACAGTGGGTGAGACAGTGAGTTGGCAAGCGGGTGGGTAAGTGAACGAGTGGGTGAGTAGGTGAGCGAGCGAGTGGGTGAGTGGGTGAGCAAGTGGGTGAGTGAGCGAGCGGGTGAACAATGCAACAACGGCGTCCCCCACCACCAGATCCAACTCCACCCAAACGGAGGCACCAGCTCACCAACTACAGCCAAACTTCACCGGATCCGTGGGCAGCGGCTCACCTTGATGAGTCGCAGGATCTCATGGCAGTCATCGGCGCAGGCTCGCCTGATGCTGAACTTGGACATGGCAGTTGGGCGGTGGGCGGGGACTCGCCTGGGGACTCAAGAGGGGCTCAGAGGGGACTCAAAGGGGGCTGAGGGGACTCAGAGGGGGCTCAGAGGGGACTCAAAGGGGGCCGAGGGAGCTCAGGACTCAGACCCAGGGGTAGTCAGACTCAGAAGTAATCACACCCAAGAGAATATCAGACTCAAGAAGTAGTCCTCAGACTCAAGAGGGTCTCAGACTCAAGAAGTAGTCCTCAGACTCAAGAAGTCCTCAGACTCAAGATAAGTCCTCAGACTCAAGAAGTAGTGCTCAGACTCAAGAGAGACTCAGACTCAAGATAAGTCCTCAGACTCAAGAAGTAGTGCTCAGACTCAAGAGAGACTCAGACTCAAGATAAGTCCTCAGACTCAAGAAGTAGTGCTCAGACTCAAGAGAGACTCAGACTCAAGAAATAGTCCTCAGACTCAAGAGGAACTCAGAGTAGGAGTCTGACAGGGATGGATCAGCGGCCACTAACCTTCCAAGATTGTCAAACCGGGATTGTTCGTTCGTGGTCTTAGTCTTCTTGTTGTTTGTATTAAAGCAGTAAATTTGTCCTAGAAACGGAGGAATAACGGGGGCCCTGAGGTCTCACGGCGTTATCGCTTCTACTTTGCCCATTCGCGTTGATCGATTTCGTACTTCCCGTTGCTTTCACCAAAATACGTGACGAGGGTTTTCACTTCCTTGTTTAGGGGTTAATGTCACGGCGCTTTTTATTAAACCCACTACAAGCGCGATTGCAATTGCCACTACTATTACTACTGCTACTTATGATGATGATGATGCTGTTGTCGTTGATGATGTTGATGTTGTTGATGTCGTTGTTGACGTTTTCGACACTAAAATTGCTGTCGCTGATGGGGCCGTGGGCTCGAGAGGGACGCGGAGACTTCATTCGCAACGCGGAGTTTGAACTCCCTACGCCGCTGATCCGGTGGAGTTGAGTGAAGGATTGAAGGAGGGAAGGAAGGAGCGAGGAATGACGGAGGATGAGCAGATTGAAGGAGTGAATTGAAGGTGTGAGGATGAGCAGACTGAAGGAGCGGATTGAGGAAGGAAGGAGGAATGAGAAGGTTGCAGGATTTGAGAATGAGCAGACTGAAGGAGTGGATTGAGGAAGGAAGGAGGAATGAGATGGTTGAAGGATTGAAAGAGTTGAGAATGAGCGGATTGAAAGAGGTGAGAGAGACGAGGAGAGAGAGGCGAGATGTTCTCAGACCCAAGCGACAAGTGAAGAGGGGGGGGTAAGACCAGCCGCACAGCGAAGCAGCGAGTGGTAGGAGACTCCAATCCGCGCTCTGGGCGATGTGAAGCCTCTCCCCCACCAGCCCGACGCTTTTATACTGGGTACGGGGGGGGGGCGGGGCAAAGGGGGAAGGGTCTCCTCCCCCCCACCCCACGCGGATGAATTTGCCCCGCTCTGATTGGTTGGCAACGCGAGGCGTGGGCGGGAGGGCGGTAACCGGGGCTTAAGCGCGCTCCCATTGGTTGGGGGGGTGGTCGGGGGTGTGGGCGGGGGAGGGGGGGGCCGGATGGAGGTGAGCCGCGCTGTTTATTGGACAGGGGAAAAAGTGGGCGGGGCTTACGGGCTAAACAGCGCGCTCCCATTGGTGGGGTGGTTCGGGGGGTGCGGGCGGTGGGCGGGGAGGGGGGCCGGATGGAGGTGAGCCGCGCTGTAATTGGAGGAGGAAGAAATGGGCGGGGCCCACTGGCTTAAGCGCGCTCCCATTGGTGGGGTGGACGGGGGTGTGGGTGGGGGGGACCGTGTATAGATGAGCCGCGCTGTAATTGGAGGGGAAAGAAGTGGGCGGGGCGAACGTGCTAAAGCGCGCTCCCATTGGTGAAGTGGTCGATGGTGCGGGCGGGGGGGACCGTATGTCGAGGAGCCGCGCTCCCATTGGTGGGTTAGTGGGCGTGTGGGCGGGGACGTATGTAGATGAGCTACGCTCCCATTGGTGGAAGGTTGGGGGTGTAGGTGGGGGCCGTATGTAGATGAACCGCGCTCCCATTGGAAGGGGAAGGAGTGGGCGGTGACGTATGTAGATGAGCCGCGCTCCCATTGGTGGAAGGTTGGGTGTGTAGGTGGGGGCCGTATGTAGATGAGCCGCGCTCCCATTGGTGGGTTGGGAGGAGGGGGAGGGATTTTCAGCTGGACATCGCTCGAGTTTAGTGTGCAGTGAGTGGTGAGTGAGATGGTGAGTGGGTGAGTGAGATGGTGAGTGGGTGAGTGGGATGGTGAGTGGGTGAGTGAGATGGTGAGTGGGTGAGTGGGATGGTGAGTGGGTGAGTGAGATGGTGAGTGGGTGAGTGGGATGGTGAGTGGGTGAGTGAGATGGTGAGTGGGTGAGTGGGATGGTGAGTGAGTGAGATGGTGAGTGAGTGAGATGGTGAGTGGGTGAGATGGTGAGTGAGATGGTGAGTGAGTGGGATGGTGAGTGGGTGAGTGGGTTGGTGAGTGGGTGAGTGAGATGGTGAGTGGGTGAGTGAGATGGTGAGTGGGTGAGTGGGATGGTGAGTGGGTGAGTGAGATGGTGAGTGGGTGAGTGGGATGGTGAGTGGTGAGTGAGATGGTGAGTGGGTGAGTGGGATGGTGAGTGGGTGAGTGAGATGGTGAGTGGGTGAGTGGGATGGTGAGTGGGTGAGTGAGATGGTGAGTGGGTGAGTGGGATGGTGAGTGGGTGAGTGAGATGGTGAGTGGGTGAGTGGGATGGTGAGTGAGTGAGATGGTGAGTGAGTGAGATGGTGAGTGGGTGAGATGGTGAGTGAGATGGTGAGTGAGTGGGATGGTGAGTGGGTGAGTGGGTTGGTGAGTGGGTGAGTGAGATGGTGAGTGGGTGAGTGAGATGGTGAGTGGGTGAGTGGGATGGTGAGTGAGTGAGATGGTGAGTGAGTGAGTGAGATGATGAGTAAGTGAGATGGTGAGTGGGTTGGTGAGTGAGTGAGATGGTGAGTGAGATGGTTAGTGAGTGAGATGGTGAGTGGGTGAGTGAGATGGTGAGTGAGATGGTGAGTGAGTGAGATGGTGAGTGAGTGAGATGGTGAGTGAGATGGTGAGTGAGTGAGATGGTGAGTGGGTGAGATGGTGAGTGAGATGGTGAGTGAGTGGGATGGTGAGTGGGTGAGTGAGATGGTGAGTGAGTGAGATGGCGAGTGAGATGGTGAGTGAGTGGGATGGTGAGTGAGATGGTGAGTGAGATGGTGAGTGGGTGAGTGAGATGGTGAGTGAGTGAGTGGGATGGTGAGTAAGTGGGTGAGTAAGATGGTGAGTGAAGTGGTGAGTGAGTGGGTGAGATGGTGAGTGAGTGGGTGAGATGGTGAGTGAGATGGTGAGTGGGTGAGTGAAATGGTGAGTGAGATGGTGAGTGAGTGAGATAGTGAGTGAGATGGTGAGTGAGTGAGATGGTGAGTGGGTGAGTGAGATGGTGAGTGAGATGGTGAGTGAGATGGTGAGTGAGATGGTGAGTGAGTGAGATGGTGAGTGAGTTAGTGAGTGAGTGAGATGGTGAGTGGGTGAGATGGTGACTGAGATAGTGAGTGAGATGGTGAGTGAGTGAGATGGTGAGTGGGTGAGTGAGATGGTGAGTGAGATGGTGAGTGAGATGGTGAGTGAGATGGTGAGTGAGTGAGATGGTGAGTTAGTGAGTGAGTGAGATGGTGAGTGGGTGAGATGGTGACTGAGATGGTGAGTGAGATGGTGAGTGAGTGAGATGGTGAGTGAGATGGTGAGTGAGTGAGATGGCGAGTGAGATGGTGAGTGAGTGGGATGGTGAGTGAGATGGTGAGTGAGATGGTGAGTGAGTGAGATGGTGAGTGAGTTAGTGAGTGAGTGAGTGAGATGGTGAGTGGGTGAGATGGTGACTGAGATGGTGAGTGAGTGAGATGGTGAGTGAGATGGCGAGTGAGATGGTGAGTGAGTGGGATGGTGAGTGAGATGGTGAGTGAGATGGTGAGTGAGTGAGATGGTGAGTGGGTGAGTGAGATGGTGTGTGAGATGGTGAGTGAGATGGTGAATGAGTGATATGGTGAGTGAGATGGTGAGTGGGTGAGATGGTGAGTGAGATGGTGAGTGAGTGGGATGGTGAGTGAGTGAGTGAGATGGTGAGTGAGTGGGATGGTGCGTGAGATGGTGAGTGAGATGGTGAGTGGTGAGTGAGATGGTGAGTGGGTGAGTGAGATGGTGAGTGAGATGGTGAGTGAGTGAGATGGTGAGTGATATGGTGAGTGAGTGAGATGGTGAGTGAGATGGTGAGTGAGATGTTGAGTGGGTAAGATGGTGAGTGAGATGGTGAGTGAGTGAGATGGTGAGTGAGTGAGTGAGTGGTGAGTGAGATGATTAGTGAGTGAGATGGTGAGTGAGAGGGTGAGTGAGATGGTGAGTGAGATGCTGAGTGGGTGAGTGAGAGGTGAGTGAGATGGTGAGTGGGTGAGTGAGATGGTGAGTGAGATGGTGAGTGATTGACCCACAGAGTCCCATCCTCATAGAGACCCACAGAGACCCATACCCATAGAGACCCACAGAGACCCATACTCATAGAGCCCCATACTTATAGAGACCCACAGAGACCCATACTCATAGAGACCCATAGAGACCCACACTCATAGAGACCCGCAGAGACCCATAGAGACCCACATAGACCCATACTCATAGAGACCCACAGAGACCCATAGAGATCCATAGAGACCCACAGAGACCCATACTCATAGAGACCCACAGAGACCCACACTCACAGAGACCCACAGAGACCCACATAGACTCATACTCATAGAGACCCATAGAGACCCACAGAGACCCATACTCATAGAGATCCAGACCCACAGAGACCCATACCCATAGAGACCCACAGAGACCCATACTCATAAAGACCCACAGAGACCCATACTAATAAAGACCCACAGAGAACCACAGAGTCCCATCCTCATAGAGACCCACAGAGACCATACTCATAGAGACCCACAGAGCCCCATACCCATAGAGACCCACAGAGACCCATACTCATAAAGACCCACAGAGACCCATACCCATAGAGACCCACAGAGACCCATACTCATAGAGACCCACAGAGACCCATACTCATAGAGACCCACAGAGACCCACAGAGTCCCATCCTCATAGAGACCCACAGAGACCCATACCCATAGAGACCCACAGAGACCCATACTCATAGAGCCCCATACTTATAGAGACCCACAGAGACCCATACTCATAGAGACCCATAGAGACCCACACTCATAGAGACCCGCAGAGACCCATAGAGACCCACATAGACCCATACTCATAGAGACCCACATAGACCCATAGAGATCCATAGAGACCCACAGAGACCCATACTCATAGAGACCCACAGAGACCCACACTCACAGAGACCCACAGAGACCCATAGAGACCCACACAGACCCATACTCATAGAGACCCACAGAGACCCATAGAGACCCACACAGACCCATACTCATAGAGACCCACAGAGACCCACAGAGACCCATACTCATAGAGATCCAGACCCACAGAGACCCACACAGACCCACAGAGACCCACAGAGACCCATAGAGACCCACAGAGACCCATAGAGACCCACAGAGACCCATAGAGACCCACAGAGACCCACAGAGACCCACAGAGACCCATACCACAGCTAAACTATTTGCTGATTGTCTGTGACCAGGTGCAATGCCCCTCTTGAGCTGATCTGTGCCTCTTCGTGCAGAAGCGACCTTCTCACCATCACAATGACGTCAGCTCAACACAAAGTGGACTCCATCACCTGGACCCATCCATAGCACCAACATCATTTAATAAGTGATATTTAAAAAAAAACTTGTTTAATGAACACGCTTTAAAGAAATGTACCGTACAATAGAATTCTCATGACGTTTCGATTGCAATCGTACCCGGTTGCGACCTCTGCCTGATGCGACCTCACTGTCCATAACCCACTCGTGTTCACAATGTCCCCCCCTTGGCGCGCGTTGATCCACTACGTATCCTCAAATCTTGTAACGCAATTTTAACCCACTTCCCAATGTGATACCGACTGCAAACTTGGTATACTTATGTCATACTGATCACAATACTATATTCTATCATTATAAATATAAAAAAAAAATTAAACATTATTTTATATATCTTATGTTTCGGCTTGAGTCTAATTACCCGGCTACCCGTACCCGGCCGGGTGCCCGGCCGGGTACGGGTAGGCCGTGAGTCACTGGTGAGTCACCGTTTGTCACTCATTTCCCAACGTCTTGTCTCTTCTCACAATTCAAGTTCCTAGAATCAACCCACCCGCGCCTGCAACGTGGCTTCATCCCAGAGGTCGCAATCGGGTACCCGATACCCGTACCCTACCCGTACCCTACCCGATACCCGGCCGGGTACGGGTAGCCGGGTATAGGGTACGGGTACCTGTTTGCGACCCTGGTGCGGCCGGGTACGGGTACGGGTAAGGAATCAAAACCCGTTTGCGACCTCTGCATCAGGGCAAGCAGGTGTTGCTGGGGGGATAACGGCCGGAGAGAGACGGCTCGTTAGGCGGTTATGGGATGCAGGGCAGTGATTGGCCGATTGTTGTTGTCAGGGGCAACGTGGCGCCATCATCAAGTCTGGGGATGGAAGCAGGTGGCGTCGGTGGGGACGCCGGTTAATTAATTGGGAATCAATGAGGACGGGGATAAAATAGGTGAGCGTGAGAGTGAGACGGGGAGTTGTGCTGGGAGCTGGACGGAGACGGTCGGAGCAGAAGAAGAATAAGTATAACCAGTAAAGACTAAGTTTTTCACTATAAATCCTTTATATGCGTGGCAGCGAACTTAATATAAAGGATTTAAAAATATATTCGCCTGTGGAGGACACGGAGATCGATCCCGCGACCTTTGGCATGGGAAGCGAGGGCACTACCAACTGCGCTACTCCGCCACGGCCTGTGGAGGGATTACGCTCTGGGCTCTTATACTGTGACGTTCAGCCAAAGCGATGAATGAGTTCTATTTGAATATATGTAAAATAATTTTTTTTTGCCTAAAAAGTGTAAAATTTTGGGAATTTTTTTTCACGAACATTAATTGCCTGGCACAACGAGTCTGTGTGGAAAATGTCAGCTCGATTGGATCACGGGAAGTGGGTTAAAAAACGACCGAAAGATTTGCACGGTCGTAAGCAAGCAAGCAAGCACGCAAGCAAGCAAGCAAGCGAACTTAATATAAAGGATTAAAAAATAGGTTAGCAGTAGATATATTCTTAGGTTTTTTCGGTAAAGTCACGTAGGTAAAACATTAAAATTAATAAAAGTAAAATAAAATAAAAATCACGACGTTTCGGAGGCAACACGAGCTTCCGTCTTCAGGTGGAACGGTCACAGCCACGACAGCTGTATCAAGTAAATGAGAGATTACAAGAGCTACCACTCCGTATATATAATGGTTGGAGAGGGGAAGGGCCAAGTACGGCACACTTTTTATTAATATGGTAAGGTGAGGCTTAAGACTAACAATAGACTTGCATAACAAAAGGCTGAGCCTTTGTTATGGAGAGGTACGGTTTGTGACTAATTTTAATGTTTAACCTACGTGACTTTACCGAAAACAACCTAAGAATATGAATCCTTGCAGTCACGAAAGCTTCAAATCTAGAATTAAGTTAGCAGTAAAGACGGAGAAGAAGAGGATATGGGAGATAGAATAGGTTGGATAGGCTAGCAGTGGAACGGGAACAGAGAAGACACGAGAGATGAGAGGGAGAGACAGTCGGAGTGAGGCGGGCGAAGAGAGGAGACCTTGTGGCGTCATCTGGTCCAACACCATGTGAGACTGAGCTCGAAGGAAAGCTGTCTCGGGTGTGGACCAATCAACTTCAAGGACCATGTGAGACTGAGCTCGAAGGAAAGCTGTCTCGGGTGTGGACCAATCAACTTCAAGGACCATGTGAGACTAGGCTCTAAGGAAAGCTGTCTCGGGTGTGGACCAATCAACTTCAAGGACCATGTGAGACTGAGCTCGAAGGAAAGCTGTCTCGGGTGTGGACCAATCAACTTCAAGGACCATGTGAGACTAGGCTCTAAGGAAAGCTGTCTCGGGTGTGGACCAATCAACTTCAAGGACCATGTGAGACTGAGCTCGAAGGAAAGCTGTCTCGGGTGTGGACCAATCAACTTCAAGGACCATGTGAGACTAGGCTCTAAGGAAAGCTGTCTCGGGTGTGGACCAATCAACTTCAAGGACCATGTGAGACTAGGCTCTAAGGAAAGCTGTCTCGGGTGTGGACCAATCAACTTCAAGGACCATGTGAGACTGAGCTCTAAGGAAAGCTGTCTCGGGTGTGGACCAATCAACTTCAAGGACCATGTGAGACTGAGCTCTAAGGAAAGCTGTCTCGGGTGTGGACCAATCAACTTCAAGGACCATGTGAGACTAGGCTCTAAGGAAAGCTGTCTCGGGTGTGGACCAATCAACTTCAAGGACCATGTGAGACTGAGCTCTAAGGAAAGCTGTCTCGGGTGTGGACCAATCAACTTCA
>NC_136340.1:2152541-2192541 GCF_964198595.1 Lampetra fluviatilis | reverse complement strand
GTCGTGGGTTCGATCTTGACCCTGACGATGTCTGAGTGAGTGGGTGAGATGTTGACTACCTCGCCTGGTGTACAGGAGGTCGTGGGTTCGATCTTGACCCTGACGATGTCTGAATGAGTGGGTGAGATGTTGACTACCTCGCCTGGTGCACAGGAGGTCGTGGGTTCGATCTTGACCCTGACGATGTCTGAGTGAGTGGGTGAGATGTTGACTACCTCGCCTGGTGTGCAGGAGGTCGTGGGTTCGATCTCCCCGTGTTCACGTAAATGTGTATCCGGGTTTTTTCCCATCCACATTTAGAATCAACATCGCCACGTGTTCAGCTTATTGTGGCTGGCGCTCTAAAGCCACCACGACCACGGTGATGCTGATGCTGCTGATGGAGCCGTCACGTGGTTGAGCGGCTGTCACTTTGTGATTGGCGAGTGAGTGAGTGGGGGCCCTACACCTGGTCACGTCAAAATCGTTCAGGGTTTAGGAGGTGACAATCATCAGCGTCGGATAAGACGGACTTTGATGACCCTCACGGTGCAGAGGTCACATTCATTGGCCTGGAGTAACCCATGCGGTGTGTGTGTGTACATGCTGTGTGTGTGTGTACATGCTGTGTGTGTGTGTGTGTGTACATGCTGTGTGTGTGTGTGTACATGGTGTGTGTGTACATGGTGTGTGTGTACATGCTGTGTGTGTGTGTGTACATGCTGTGTGTGTGTGTGTACATGGTGTGTGTGTGTGTGTACATGCTGTGTGTGTGTGTGTGTGTACATGCTGTGTGTGTGTGTGTGTACATGGTGTGTGTGTACATGGTGTGTGTGTACATGCTGTGTGTGTGTGTGTGTACATGCTGTGTGTGTGTGTGTACATGGTGTGTGTGTGTGTGTACATGCTGTGTGTGTGTGTGTACATGGTGTGTGTGTGTGTACATGGTGTGTGTGTGTGTACATGGTGTGTGTGTGTACATGCTGTGTGTGTGTGTGTGTACATGCTGTGTGTGTGTGTGTACATGGTGTGTGTGTGTGTGTACATGCTGTGTGTGTGTGTGTACATGGTGTGTGTGTGTACATGGTGTGTGTGTGTACATGCTGTGTGTGTGTGTACATGCTGTGTGTGTGTACATGGTGTGTGTGTGTGTGTACATGTTGTGTGTGTGTACATGCTGTGTGTGTGTGTGTGTGTACATGGTGTGTGTGTGTACATGCTGTGTGTGTGTGTGTGTGTACATGCTGTGTGTGTGTACATGCTGTGTGTGTGTACATGGTGTGTGTGTGTGTGTACATGTTGTGTGTGTGTACATGCTGTGTGTGTGTGTGTGTGTACATGCTGTGTGTGTGTACATGGTGTGTGTGTGTGTGTACATGTTGTGTGTGTGTACATGCTGTGTGTGTGTGTGTGTGTACATGCTGTGTGTGTGTACATGGTGTGTGTGTGTGTGTACATGTTGTGTGTGTGTACATGCTGTGTGTGTGTGTGTGTGTACATGGTGTGTGTGTGTACATGCTGTGTGTACATGCTGTGTGTGTGTGTACATTGTGTGTGTACATTGTGTGTGTGTACATGGTGTGTGTGTACATGATGTGTGTGTGTACATGGTGTGTGTGTACATGGTGTGTGTGTACATGCTGTGTGTGTACATGGTGTGTGTGTGTGTACATGGTGTGTGTGTGTGTACATGGTGTGTGTGTGTACAGGGTGTGTGTGTACATGGTGTGTGTGTGTACATGCTGTGTGTGTGTACATGGTGTGTGTGTGTACATGGTGTGTGTGTGTACATGGTGTGTGTGTACATGTTGTGTGTGTACATGGTGTGTGTGTACATGCTGTGTGTGTGTGTACATGCTGTGTGTACATGCTGTGTGTGTGTGTACATTGTGTGTGTGTACATTGTGTGTGTATACATGCTGTGTGTGTGTACATGCTGTGTGTACATGCTGTGTGTGTACATGGTGTGTGTGTGTACATGGTGTGTGTGTACATGCTGTGTGTGTACATGGTGTGTGTGTGTGTACATTGTGTGTGTACATGCTGTGTGTGTGTACATGCTGTGTGTGTGTGTGTACATGATGTGTGTGTGTACATGGTGTGTGTGTACATGGTGTGTGTGTGTACATGCTGTGCGTGTATGTGTGTACATGATGTGTGTGTACATGGTGTGTGTGTACATGGTGTGTGTGTACATGTTGTGTGTGTGTACATGGTGTGTGTGTACATGGTGTGTGTGTGTACATGGTGTGTGTGTGTACATGTTGTGTGTGTACATGCTGTGTGTGTGTACATGGTGTGTGTGTACATGGTGTGTGTGTGTACATGGTGTGTGTGTGTACATGGTGTGTGTGTGTACATGGTGTGTGTGTGTACATGTTGTGTGTGTACATGATGTGTGTGTACATGTTGTGTGTGTGTACATGGTGTGTGTGTACATGGTGTGTGTGTACATGTTGTGTGTGTGTACATGGTGTGTGTGTACATGGTGTGTGTGTACATGGTGTGTGTGTGTACATGGTGTGTGTGTGTACATGGTGTGTGTGTGTACATGGTGTGTGTGTGTACATGGTGTGTGTGTGTGTGTAAATGGTGTATGTGTGTACACGCTGTGTGTGTGTACATGGTGTGTGTGTGTAAATGGTGTATGTGTACATGGTGTGTGTTTACATGCTGTGTGTGTACATGCTGTGTGTGTGTGTACATGGTGTGTGTGTACATGCTGTGTGTGTGTACATGGTGTGTGTGTGTACATGGTGTGTGTGTGTACACGGTGTGTGTATGTACATGCTGTGTGTGTACATGCTGTGTGTGTGTGTACATGCTGTGTGTGTACATGCTGTGTGTGTGTACATGCTGTGTGTGTACATGCTGTGTGTGTACATGCTGTGTGTGTGTACATGCTGTGTGTGTATGTACATGCTGTGTGTGTGTACATGCTGTGTGTGTGTACATGCTGTGCGTGTACATGCTGTGTGTGTGTACATGCTGTGTGTGTGTGTACATGCTGTGTGTGTGTACACGCTGTGTGTGTGTACATGCTGTGCGTGTACATGCTGTGTGTGTGTACATGCTGTGTGTGTGTACATGCTGTGCGTGTACATGCTGTGTGTGTGTACACGCTGTGTGTGCGAGTGCTGTGTGTGTACATGCTGTGTGTGTACATGCTGTGTGTGTGTACATGCTGTGTGTGTACATGCTGTGTGTGTGTACATGCTGTGCGTGTACATGCTGTGTGTGTGTACACGCTGTGTGTGCGAGTGCTGTGTGTGTACATGCTGTGTGTGTACACGCTGTGTGTGTGTACACGCTGTGTGTGCGAGTGCTGTGTGTGTACATGCTGTGTGTGTGTACACGCTGTGTGTGCGAGTGCTGTGTGTGTACATGCTGTGTGTGTGTACACGCTGTGTGTGTGAGTGCTGTGTGTGTGTACACGCTGTGTGTGTGTACACGCTGTGTGTGTGAGTGCTGTGTGTGTGTACATGCTGTGTGTGTGTACACGCTGTGTGTGTGAGTGCTGTGTGTGTGTACACGCTGTGTGTCCCTATGAGTATGGGTATCTGTGAGTCTTTATGGGTCTCTGTGGGTCTCTGTGGGTCTCGATGGGTCTCGATGGGTCTCTGTGGGTCTTAGTCCCATCGAACTATCAGTGATGATGGCCCCGGTCGCTTCTGAAACAAAAAACCGCTACAACGCAGATCAGTGGTTGTTGGTCTGTCTAATCAGTAGCTTTAAAGTTGAGTTTTATTTTTGTTTAAAAAAAGAGTTCTTCTACTGCTCCAAGCGGCCAAGGGCAAGGTCGTGGTGTAGCCAGAGGCGATGGCAGTGGACTTCGGATGGATTGTTCCACCCACCCACCCACCACTGATTCTCGCAAGTAGCGGTGTGTAGGGGTTCTGTGTCAACCACCCACCCCACCCACACCACCCACCCACCACTGATTCTCCCAGGGTAGGGGTGGGGAGGGGTTCTGTTTCAACCACCCACCCACCCCACCCACACCACCCACCCACCACTGATTCTCCCAGTGGTTCTGTCACAACCACCCACACCACCCATCACCACCCACACCACCCACACCACCCACCCACCACTGATTCTCCCAGTGGTTCTGTCACAACCACCCACACCACCCATCACCACCCATCACCACCCACACCACCCATCACCACCCACACCACCCATCACCACCCACACCACCCACACCACCCATCACCACCCACACCACCCACACCACCCACACCACCCACCCACCACTGATTCTCCCAGGGGAGGGGTGTGGGGGTCAGTTCGGTAATGATTGACGAACGTGGTCGGATTGACGCGGTGGGTGTTAGGGGGTGGGAGTGTTGTGAGGAGCGGTGGTGCAGCGGTTAGCGCTACGCCGCGCTATGAACCGGGCGACCCGGGTTCGATTCCCGCTCACGGCCTAACACTGGTCCTGGTCCTCCGCCTAGGTCGACTCAGCCTCAAATGAGTAGCTGGTGCAGCGGTGTAGCGTAGTGAACATCGCCACTGGGGAGACAAAGGCGGCCGGGCGTGGTGCTGGCCACCCACCCCCTCGTGTGCCGTGCAAACAGCACTTGCCCCTACAGTCTGTTGAGGCTACACGGGGGAGCTTTGTCTTTGGGGTGAGAGGGGTGGAACGTGCCAGTGTGTGTGTGTGTGTGATGTCAGTGTGTGTGTGTGATGTCAGTGTGTGTGTGTGATGCCAGTGTTTGTGTGTGATGCCAGTGTGTGTGTGTGATGTCAGTGTGTGTGTGTGATGGCAGTGTGTGTGTGTGATGCCAGTGTGTGTGTGTGATGTCAGTGTGTGTGTGTGATGTCAGTGTGTGTGTGTGATGGCAGTGTGTGTGTGTGATGTCAGTGTGTGTGTGTGATGTCAGTGTGTGTGTGTGATGTCAGTGTGTGTGTGTGATGCCAGTGTTTGTGTGTGATGCCAGTGTGTGTGTGTGATGTCAGTGTGTGTGTGTGATGCCAGTGTGTGTGTGTGATGTCAGTGTGTGTGTGTGATGTCAGTGTGTGTGTGTGATGCAAGTGTGTGTGTGTGTGATGTCAGTGTGTGTGTGTGTGATGTCAGTGTGTGTGTGTGATGCCAGTGTGTGTGTGTGTGTGTGATGTCAGTGTGTGTGTGTGTGTGATGTCAGTATGTGTGTGTGATGTCAGTGTGTGTGTGTGATGTCAGTGTGTGTGTGTGATGCCAGTGTGTGTGTGTGATGCCAGTGTGTGTGTGTGTGTGATGTCAGAGTGTGTGTGTGATGTCAGTGTGTGTGTGTGATGTCAGTGTGTGTGTGTGATGTCAGTGTGTGTGTGTTATGCCAGTGTGTGTGTGTGTGTGATGTCAGTGTGTGTGTGTGTGATGTCAGTGTGTGTGTGTGTGATGTCAGTGTGTGTGTGTGTGATGTCAGTGTGTGTGTGTGATGTCAGTGTGTGTGTGTGATGTCAGTGTGTGTGTGATGTCAGTGTGTGTGTGTGATGTCAGTGTGTGTGTGTGATGTCAGTGTGTGTGTGTGTGTGTGATGCCAGTGTGTGTGTGTGATGTCAGTGTGTGTGTGATGTCAGTGTGTGTGTGTGTGTGTGATGCCAGTGTGTGTGTGTGATGTCAGTGTGTGTGTGATGTCAGTGTGTGTGTGTGTGTGTGATGTCAGTGTGTGTGTGTGATGTCAGTGTGTGTGTGTGTGTGTGAGATGCCAGTGTGTGTGTGTGTGTGATGTCAGTGTGTGTGTGTGTGTGATGTCAGTGTGTGTGTGTGATGTCTGTGTGTGTGTGTGATGTCAGTGTGTGTGTGTGATGTCAGTGTGTGTGTGTGATGTCAGTGTGTGATGCCAGTGTGTGTGTGTGATGTCAGTGTGTGTGTGTGATGTCAGTGTGTGTGTGTGATGTCAGTGTGTGATGTCAGTGTGTGTGTGTGATGTCAGTGTGTGTGTGATGCCAGTGTGTGTGTGATGCCAGCGTGTGTGTGTGTGTGATGTCAGTGTGTGTGTGTGTGTGATGTCAGTGTGTGTGTGTGATGTCAGTGTGTGTGTGTGATGCCAGTGTGTGTGTGTGATGTCAGAGTGTGTGTTCACGTGTGTGTGTGTGTTCACGTGTGTGATGCCAGTGTGTGTGTGTGATGTCAGAGTGTGTGTGTGTGTGTGTTCACGTGTGTGATGTCAGAGTGTGTGTGTGCTAACGCGTGTTATGCCAGTGTGTGTGTGTGTTCACGTGTGTGATGCCAGTGTGTGTGTGTGTGTTCACGTGTGTGGTGTGTGTGTGTGTTCACGTGTGTGATGTCAGAGTGTGTGTGTTCACGTGTGATATGCCAGTGTGTGTGTGTGTGTTCACGTGTGTGGTGTGTGTGTGTTCACGTGTGTGATGCCAGTGTGTGTGTGTGTTCACGTGTGCGATGCCAGTGTGTGTGTGTGTGTTCACGTGTGTGGTGTGTGTGTGTTCACGTGTGTGATGTCAGAGTGTGTGTGTTCACGTGTGATATGCCAGTGTGTGTGTGTGTGTTCACGTGTGTGATGCCAGTGTGTGTGTGTGTGTTCACGTGTGTGGTGTGTGTGTGTGTTCACGTGTGTGATGTCAGAGTGTGTGTGTTCACGTGTGATATGCCAGTGTGTGTGTGTGTGTTCACGTGTGTGGTGTGTGTGTGTTCACGTGTGTGATGCCAGTGTGTGTGTGTGTTCACGTGTGCGATGCCAGTGTGTGTGTGTGTGTTCACGTGTGTGGTGTGTGTGTGTTCACGTGTGTAATGCCACTGTGTGTGTGTGTGTTCACGTGTGTAATGCCAGTGTGTGTGTGTGTGTTCACGTGTGTTATGCCACTGTGTGTGTGTGTGTTCACGTGTGTAATGCCAGTGTGTGTGTGTGTGTTCACGTGTGTTATGCCAGTGTGTGTGTGTGTTCACGTGTGTTATGCCAGTGTGTGTGTGTGTGTTCACGTGTGTAATGCCAGTGTGTGTGTGTTCACGTGTGTTATGCCAGTGTGTGTTTGTGTGTGTTCACGTGTGTTATGCCAGTGTGTGTGTGTGTGTGTTCACGTGTGTAATGCCAGTGTGTGTGTGTTCACGTGTGTTATGCCACTCTGTGTGTGTGTGTTCACGTGTGTTATGCCACTGTGTGTGTGTGTTCAAGTGTGTAATGCCAGTGTGTGTGTGTGTGTTCACGTGTGTTATGCCAGTGTGTGTGTGTGTTCACGTGTGTTATGCCAGTGTGTGTGTGTGTGTGTGTTCACGTGTGTTATGCCACTCTGTGTGTGTGTGTTCACGTGTGTAATGCCAGTGTGTGTGTGTGTGATCACGTGTGTGATGCCAGTGTGTGTGTGTGTGTGTTCACGTGTGTAATGCCAGTGTGTGTGTGTGTGTTCACGTGTGTTATGCCACTCTGTGTGTGTGTGTTCACGTGTGTTATGCCACTCTGTGTGTGTGTGTGTGTGTTCACGTGTGTTATGCCAGTGTGTGTGTGTTCACGTGTCTTATGCCACTCTGTGTGTGTGTGTTCACGTGTGTTATGCCAGTGTGTGTGTGTGTTCACGTGTGTTATGCCAGTGTGTGTGTGTGTGTGTTCACGTGTGTAATGCCAGTGTGTGTGTGTGTGTTCACGTGTGTTATGCCAGTGTGTGTGTGTGTGTGTTCACGTGTGTGATGCCAGTACAAACAACCACCTACCTCCTCGTGGTGCCGGACGGGCAATGCTGTCGTGGGCAGTGTTGTGGGGGGAGGGCCAATTCCGATTCGCCTCTCCCCTCAATGCGGCTGTGACCACCACAGCGGCCAAACGGGGGCTCTGGACGGGTGCGAGGGGCTGGTAACCCCTCCACCTTCAATTAGTTACCGCTAAACCACGACGGAAAAATGTCATTAAAAAGCTTGTGCTGGAGGCCCCCCGGGGGGACAGGCATCTATGACGTCTCCTTACAAAACCCCATTTGGCGGAGCCAGGAGACTGAAATTTTACCATCGGGGCTCCTCCAGAAACAACAAAAAGCCACTACGTGTGGCCAGGTGGAATGTTCAAATGCTTACTGCGGAGGAGAGGCTGCCACTCCTCTGTCGGGAGCTGGACCGGTACCGCCTGGATCTCTGTGGCATTCAGGAGGTCCGGTGGACCGGCTCTGCCTCCTGCAACCATGAGGGGTGGACAGTCCTCTACTCGGGGCAGGAGACTGCCAAACAACAGGGAGTGGCTCTTCTTTTGAACAAAAGAATGAAGGGGGCGTTTGGGCGTGGGAGCGTGGCGGTGAGGTATGGAAAAATGTAAGCCTCAGGCTACTTTGGGCTTGCCTTCCCATCAACCAGAGGCGAGGAATGGTGGTCGTGGTTACTTATGCCCCCACCGAAGACGAACATCCGTGGAGAGATGCAGGCAAGGCTGATGAGTCAGATGCCTTCTATGACCTCCTGTCACAGATGCTGGCTAGAGTGGCCCCTCGGGATAGAGTCATCTTGTTGGGTGACTTCAATGCCCGAGTTGGTCATGATGCTGGCACCTGGTCTGGAGTGATTGGAAGGCATGGACCAGATCAGCTCAATAATAATGGCAGGAGGCTGTTAGATTTTTGTGCAGCCCATGGGCTTGAAATTACCAACACGCTGTTCCGGCATCGGCGCATCCACACAACATCATAAATGCATACCGGGTCCAAGCAAGAACATCTGCTGGACTACATAGTGACAGAATAGCGAATGCGGGCCCATGTCCTTAACACCAGGACCTACCGTGGAGCTGATCTGCCCACTGACCATCGACTTGTCATCTGTAAGATGCGCCTGCCATTCTTCCACTCCAGTGGTGGGTGTACACCCAGGACCCCATTCAAACCCTTAGTGGCAAGCGAGAATTGAAAGTTGCAAGCGAGAATTCCATCATCGCTTGCGGCTGGGGTTGGCATCGTCCCCCACTCCTCCTGATGTCGAGGGGAAATGGGCGAGGTTTAGGACTGTGGCTCATGCAGCTGCAATGGCTGCTTTGGGTACACGATCCAGACCTCCCCAGAGACCCTGGCTGACAGAGGAGGTGTTCAGGCTGGCTGAGAAAAAGCGACAGGCCCACTCTCATCGGCTACAGCATCCCAGGGGGGGTCCATCGGTGATCTTGTGGAGGTCATCCGTGATCTCGTTGAGGTCCATCAATGATCTCGTGGAGGTCATCCATGATCTCGTGGCGGTCATTTGTGATCTCGTGGAGGTCCATCGGTGATCTTGTGGAGGTCATCCGTGATCTCGCGGAGGTCATCCGTGAACTCATGGAGGTCATCCGTGAACTCGTGGAGGTCATCAATGAACTCGTGGAGGTCATTTGTGATCTCGCGGAGGTCATCCGTGAACTCATGGAGGTCATCCGTGAACTCGTGGAGGTCATCAATGAACTCGTGGAGGTCATCCGTGATCTCGTGGAGGTCATCCGTGATCTCGCGGAGGTCATCCGTAATCTCGCGGAGGTCATCCGTGATCTCGTGGAGGTCATCCGTGATCTCGCGGAGGTCATCCGTGATCTCGTGGAGGTCATCCGTGATCTCGTGGAGGTCATCCGTGATCTCATGGAGGTCATCCGTGATCTGGTGGAGGTCATCCGTGATCTATTGGAGGTCATCCGTGAACTCATGGAGGTGATCCGTGATCTCGTGGAGGTCATCAATGATCTGGTGGAGGTCATCAATGAACTCGTGGAGGTCATCCGTGATCTCGTGGAGGTCATCAATGAACTCGTGGAGGTCATCCGTGATCTCGTGGAGGTCATCCGTGATCTCGCGGAGGTCATCCATGATCTCGTGGAGGTCATCCGTGATCTCGCGGAGGTCATCCGTGATCTCGTGGAGGTCATCCGTGATCTCGTGGAGGTCATCCGTGATCTCGTGGAGGTCATCCGTGATCTCGTGGAGGTCATCTGTGATCTCGCGGAGGTCATCCGTGATCTCGTGGAGGTCATCCGTGATCTCGTGGAGGTCATCCGTGATCTGGTGGAGGTCATCCGTGATCTCGTGGAGGTCATCAATGATCTGGTGGAGGTCATCCGTGATCTATTGGAGGTTATCCGTGAACTCATGGAGGTCATCCGTGATCTCGTGGAGGTCATCAATGATCTGGTGGAGGTCATCCGTGATCTCGTGGAGGTCATCCGTGATCTCGTGAAGGTCATCCGTGATCTCGTGGAGGTCATCGGTGATCTGGTGGAGGTCATCCGTGATCTCGTGGAGGTCATCCGTGATCTCGTGGAGGTCATCAATGATCTGGTGGAGGTCATCCGTGATCTATTGGAGGTCATGCGTGATCTCGTGAAGGTCATCCATGATCTCATGGAGGTCATCGGTGATCTCGTGGAGGTCATCGGTAAACTCATGGAGGTCATCCGTGATCTTGTGGAGGTCATCCGTGATCTTGTGAAGGTCATCCGTGATCTCGCGAAGGTCATCAATGATCTCGCGGAGGTCATCCGTGATCTCGTGAAGGTCCATCGGTGATCTCGTGGAGGTCATCAATGATCTCGTGAAGGTCCATCAGTGATCCTGCAGGAGGGGTTCATCTTCAGTCCGAACCTCCAGCACGCCGACCGCCATCCAGATGATTCTGCGGTGACGTTGGGCAAGCGGCAGTGACCGCTATCAGGCTCATGGGCACTTTGCGACCTTTGAAATCGCGCTCGGCTCTGAGATCGGTGTGGGGCGGGGGGCGGGGGGGGGGGGTGAGTGGTTTGTGCCTGGGGGTCACTTTGGTTTAAGCCAACTTTGTTTTCGGGATGCCGGTGCCATTTCCCGCAGACGTCGCTGTTAGCGGCGAGCGGAACGGCGGGTCCAGCCGGAAGGGCAACCAAACGACCTAGTAGGCTCCTCCATGTAGCCTGACTCTCACACACACTCACGCACTCACGCACACTCACGCACACTCACACACACACACTCACGCACACTCACGCACACATCCACACACACTCACGCACACTCACGCACACATCCACACAAACTCACACACACACTCTCGCACACATTCCACACACTCACACACACTCACACACACATTCACAGACACACTCATGCATGCACTTACACACACACACATTCACACACACGCACACACTCACACACACAAAAAAACAAAGATCCCCCGTATAGTCTTAACAGACTGTAGGGGCAAGTGCTGTTAGCGAGCACCTATTAAGGCCGGCACGGCACACGAGGGGGTGGGTGGCCAGCACCACGCCCGACCACCTTTGTCTCCCCAGTGGCGATGTTTACACACCGCACCAGGTACTCATTTGAGGCTGAGTCGACCTAGGGGGAAGCCTAGGACCGGTTCAGATAATCGTCACTGGTGTTGGCCGTGAGCAGGAATCGAACCTGCGTCGCTGGGTTCATAGCGCAGCGTAGCGCTAACCACTACACTATCGCTCCCCACACTCAACAACCGCCATTCGCCACTAAGTGCCAGGCCAAGTGCACCTTGAGGCCACGTGAAGTGTCGAACGCCCGCAGGCAGGAGGTCACGGGGCAGACCCAGCAGGTGCCACGGGTCGACTGACCGAGATGACCGAGATGATTGGCTGATGCACCACCTGTGCCCCCTACTGTGCCAACTTGCTGTGCTTTAGCCACCCGGCGCTCCGCTCGTTTTTGTGAGCGTCGCTCCTCCGCCCTCCGTTGTTGCTGGAGGGCGACTGCTTTCAACTGCCCAGCAGCGTCCTTCACGAGCCTCCTCCACTGAGGCCAATCTTGACATCGCTGGTACCAGTCATCGGCAAGTCCACTCAGCTCCACATCCTCCTGTACCACATCACTCCATCTCTTCTCTAGCCCATGCCGCGCCCGTTTAGCCCCCTAGATCTAGCCGAAGAAAAGCTATTTTGGCATACGGTGGCTGGGCATGCGGGCTACATGACCCAGCCAACGCAGCCTTGACTGCCGGAGGAGCTCACCGATGGGAATTTATCCACATCTTTCAAGGATTTGTGAGCTCCTCACACAATCCAGCCTGGTTAAACCCAGGATTGATCGTAGGCAGGCCAGCCTAAATGTTTCTAACTGGCGAAGATGTTCCATTAGGTGGGTCCACGTTTCGCAAGCGTAGAGAAGGGAGGGAATGACTGTGGCCGAGAAGACCCGAAGCTTCGTGCGGAGCGACAGACCAGGTAGCTTCCACACAGCGTAACGCAACCGATGAAAAGATAATGCCGCTCGACTGATTCGGAGTGAGACCTCTGCTGTTAAACCGGAGCCGGTCATGAGCACACTGCCCAGGTATGGGAAACTCTCCACTCTCTCCACAACTGCCCCATCACCGATTGGGAGTTGTGGGGGTGGAGTGTCCGATGGTAAAAAATACCCAGGCAGGTGCTTCGTTTTGGTGGGGCTGATGGTAAGGCCCGTACACAAACACGCACACTCACGCAAACACTCACACACATCCACACACACTCACACACACTCACACACACTCACAAAAATGCACACACAAACACTCACCCGCACTCACCCACACTCACACACACTCACGCACACCCACACACACTCACGCACACCCACACACACTCACGCACTCCCACAGACACTCACAAAAACGCACACACACTCACACACACTCACACACACTCACACAAACACTCACATACACCCACATACACTCACGTACACCCACAAACACTCACGCACACTCACGCACACTCACACACACTCACACACACTCACACACACTCACAAAAATGCACACACAAACACTCACCCGCACTCACCCACACTCACACACACTCACGCACACCCACACACACTCACGCACACCCACACACACTCACGCACTCCCACACACACCCACACACACTCACATGCACTCACCTGCACTCACCCACACTCACACACACTCACGCACACCCACACACACTCACACACACTCACGCACACCCACAGACACTCACACACACTAACGCACACTCACGCACACCCACACACACCCACACACACTCACATGCACTCACCTGCACTCACCCACACTCACACACACTCACGCACACCCACACACACTCACACACTCACACACACTCACGCACACCCACAGACACTCACACACACTAACGCACACTCACGCGCACCCACACACACCCACACACACTCACATGCACTCACCTGCACTCACCCACACTCACACACACTCCCCCACAAAGACCCCCCGTGTAGCTGTGGGGGCGACGTCCACCCCACCGTCCTCGCCGGGCAGGTGGAGCGCAACGTCCACCCCCTCCACTCCCTCCTCCACCGCGTCGATCGGCTCCCGCCGGGTGATCGCCCCCCCCGCGCTTAGCACCCTCTCGGAGGGACATCGCTCAAATGCTGGCTCACCACCGCATGGGGTTACCCCACACACGCCCGTGCACACCACCACCACTACCGCTAAAGCCGCGTGCGCACACGCCCCTGCGGGCGGTTATCTCAACGTGCACTCGCGCTGCGGCTCTGCACTCGCTCTCGCTCAAATGCTGGCTCACCACCGCATGGGGTTACCCCACACACGCCCACGTACACCACCACCGCTACCGCTAAAGCCGCGTGCGCACACGCCCCTGCGGGCGGTTATCTCAACGTGCACTCGCGCTGCGGCTCTGCACTCGCTCTCGCTCAAATGCTGGCTCACCACCGCATGGGGTTACCCCACACACGCCCACGTACACCACCACCGCTACCGCTAAAGCCGCGTGCGCACACGCCCCTGCGGGCGGTTATCTCAACGTGCACTCGCGCTGCGGCTCTGCACTCGCTCTCTGCCGGTGATTTCCACGCAGCCGCTCCACACGCGGGAGCCACGGACACCGCACCGATGCTCTGCGCTAACGTTTTTATTCGCGGCGTTCAATTTCAAGTTCATTTATTAGGTATATGTGGGTGTGTAGGTGAGTGTGTGAGTGTGGGAGTGGGTGTGTGGCTGTGTGTGTGTGTGTGAGTGTCTGGGTGTGTGGCTGTGTGGCTGTCTGGGTGTGTGGCTGTGTGGGTGGGTGTGTGTGTGGGTGTGTGGCTGTGTAGGTGTGTGAGTGTGTGGTGTGAGTGTGTGGGTGTGGACGTGTGGCTGGGTCGGTGTGTGTGTGTGCGTGTGCGTGTACCCGTTCACTACAAATCTCGGGAAATACGCAAAGCAGTTTCGGCATTCATTTTATTGAGAGAGGAGGCTCAGCAGCAGTTTCGTCGTTTCTACGAAGGCACTCCTGCTCACCGCGGAGAACTGTAGCGACACGACCACCGCCCACTCTCCCTGCCACGCACAACTCTCTCCCTGCGTCCCGCGCGTTGTCCTCGAGGTTCCGATTCCGGTCGAGATTCGAGTCCGTCATTGGCGCGGAATCAGAAGAAAAGCCGACGGTGTACGCGGATGCAAGCCTGTGGGTCTCTGTGTGATGAGTCTGTGGGTCTCTGTGTGATGAGTCTGTGGGTCTCTGTGTGATGAGTCTGTGGGTCTCTGTGTGATGAGTCTGTGGGTCTCTGTGTGATGAGTCTGTGGGTCTCTGTGTGATGAGCCTGTGAGTCTCTGTGTGGTGAGTCTGTGGGTCTCTGTGTGGTGAGCCTGTGGGTCTCTGTGTGATGAGTCTGTGGGTCTCTGTGTGATGAGTCTGTGGGTCTCTGTGTGATGAGTCTGTGGGTCTCTGTGTGATGAGTCTGTGGGTCTCTGTGTGATGAGTCTGTGGGTCTCTGTGTGATGAGTTTGTGGGTCTCTGTGTGATGAGTCTGTGGGTCTCTATGTGATGAGTTTGTGGGTCTCTGTGTGATGAGTCTGTGGGTCTCTGTGTGATGAGTCTGTGGGTCTCTGTGTGATGAGTCTGTGGGTCTCTGTGTGATGAGTCTGTGGGTCTCTGTGTGATGAGCCTGTGAGTCTCTGTGTGGTGAGTCTGTGGGTCTCTGTGTGGTGAGCCTGTGGGTCTCTGTGTGATGAGTCTGTGGGTCTCTGTGTGATGAGTCTGTGGGTCTCTGTGTGATGAGTCTGTGGGTCTCTGTGTGATGAGTCTGTGGGTCTCTGTGTGATGAGCCTGTGGGTCTCTGTGTGATGAGTTTGTGGGTCTCTGTGTGGTGAGTCTGTGGGTCTCTGTGTGATGAGTCTGTGGGTCTCTGTGTGATGAGTTTGTGGGTCTCTGTGTGATGAGTTTGTGGGTCTCTGTGTGATGAGTTTGTGGGTCTCTGTGTGATGAGTCTGTGGGTCTCTATGATTATATATATCTCTGTGGGTCTCTGTGTGAGGTCAAGTAGGAGAAGTCTAAGAGGACGAGTGGGTGCAATTTTCTGCAGGGGTGGACACTGGGGTGGACAATGGGGTGAAGACAGGGCTGGACACTGGGGTGGACAATGGGGTGAAGACAGGGGTGGACACCGGGGTAGACAATGGGGTGAAGACAGGGGTGGACACCGGGGTGGACAATGGGGTGAAGACAGGGGTGGACACAGGGCTGGACACTGGGGTTGACATAGGGGTGGACATAGGGGTCGACATAGGGGTGGACATAGGGGTGGACGATGGCGTGGGCACGGTAGGTGAAGCGGAGGAGTAAGTGGGGGGCTCCCTTACCCCCCCATTGGGGGTGGGTCGGGGCTTGGGGGTCAAATCAGGGTCAGGGCTGGGGTCAGCCGCGTCAGGGTCAAGGTCAGACTTCTGTGTGCAAAGGTCAAGGTCAGCTGCGTTCATCCTAAAGTCAGCTGCGGTGCCGGGATGGAGTCTGGAGCGGGCGACTTTGGGGTGGACACCGAGGTGGACACTGGGGTGGTCACCGGGGTGGACAACGAGGTGGACACTGCGGTTGGCAGCTGTATTGGCGCCAGCGTGCGGCGTGTTTGGGTCTAACGCGTTAGGGACGGCCGCGTCGGGGTCAAGGTTCGGCACGTCGGGGTCAAGGTTCGGCACGCCGGGGTCAAGTTTCGGCACGCCGGGGTCAAGTTTTGGCGCGCCGGGGTCAAGGTTTGGCACGTCGGGGTCAAGGTTCGGCGCGTCAGGGTCAAAGTTCGGCACGCCAGGGTCAAGGTTCGGCACGCCGGGGTCAAGGTTCGGCGCGCCGGGGTCAAGGTTTGGCACGTCGGGGTCAAGGTTTGGCACGTCGGGGTCAAGGTTCGGCACGTCGGGGTCAAGGCTCGGCGTGTCGGGGTCAAGGTACACCGTGTCGAGGTCAGAGTCGTCGTCATCGTCGTTGGGGTCTCCGGAGGGGGGGAAGGGAGGAGGGGCGACCCCCGCCCGCGTTGGGCTGCCCCCAGGGCTGCCGTGCGGGCTGCCCCCAGGGCTGCCCTGGGGGCTGTGCCGCGGGGAGATGGCTTGTAGCACTCGCTCCTTGCCCTCCTGCAGCACCAGCTTCTGCGGTGACACAAGCAGTGACACAAGCGGTGACACAGGCGGTCACACAAGTGGTGACACAAGCGATCACAGGGACAACAACGGGTGCGAGGGGCTGGTAACCCCTCCACCTTCAATTAATTACCACGAAACTACGAATTAAACATAAACCTGTAACAAATAAGCTTGTGCCGGAGGCCCCGGGGGGACAAGCGTCTATGACGTCTCCTGGCCAAACCCCAATTGGCGGAGCCAGGAAATTGAATCTTCACCCTCGGGGCTCCTCCAGAAACAACGAAAAGCCATTACGGATGGCCAGGTGGAATGTTCGAACGCTCACTGCGGAGGAGAGGCTGCCACTCCTCTGTCGGGAGCTGGACCGGTACCGCCTGGATCTCTGTGGTAATCAGGAGGTCCAGTGGACCGGCTCTGGCTCCTGCCACCATGAGGGTTGGACAGTCTTCTACTCGGGGCAGGAGACTGCCAAACAACAGGGAGTGGCTCTTCTTCTGAACAAAATAATGAAGGGGACGTGGGAGCGTGGCGGTGAGGTGTGGGAAGCTGTAAGCCCCAGGCTACTTTGGGATCACTTTCCCATCAACCGGAGGCGAGGAGTGGTGGTCGTGGTTGCTTATGCCCCCACTGAAGACGAACATCCATGGAGGGATGCAGGCAAAGCCGAGGAGTCAGATGCCTTCTATGACCTCCTGTCACAGGTGCTGGCTAAAGTGGCCCCTCGGGACAGAGTCATCTTGTTGGGTGACTTCAATGCCCGAGTTGGTCATGATGCTGGCACCTGGTCTGGAGTGATTGGAAGGCATGGGCCGGATCAGCTCAATAACAACGGTAGGAGGCTGCTAGATTTTTGTGCAGTCCATGGGCTTGTAATTACCAACACGCTCTTCCGGCATCGGCGCATCCACACAACATCATGGATGCATGCCGGGTCCAAGCAAGAACATCTGCTGGACTAAATAGTGACGGACCAGCGGATGTGAGCCCATGTCCTTGACACCAGGACCTACCGTGGAGCTGATCTGCCCTCTGACCATCGACTAGTCATCTGTAAGATGCACCTGCCATTCTTCCACTCCGGTGGTGGGTGTACACCCAGGACCCCATTCCAACCTGAAGTGGCCTGTTTTCAGTTAGCTGATGAAAGTTGCAAGCGAGAATTTCATCATCGCTTGCAGCTGGGGTTGGCATCGTCCCCCATTCCTCCTGATGTCGAGGGTAAATGGGCGAGGTTTAGGACTGACTCATGCAGCTGCAATGGCTGCTTTGGTTACACAGTCCAGACCTCCCCAGAAACCCTGGCTGACAGAGGAGGTGTTCAGGATAGTTGAGAAAAAGCGACAGGCCCACTCTCATCGGCTACAGCATCCCACGTCAGAAAATGAGGAGGTTTACCGCCGCCTTCGCTCGGAGGTTCGGAGAACCGTGAAGCGCTGCAAGGATGGGTGGTGGTCGCGGGTTGCTGAGGAGATGGAGTCTGCCTCAGTGGCCCGCGATCACAAATCGCTCTTTAACTCCATCAAAAAAGTAACCTGCAGCGCCACACCTATAACCATCATTAGAGGAAAAAATGGTGATCCAATCTCCGACCCCCAGGAACAGGTTTGCAGATTTGCTGAGCATTCTGTGAGGTCCTGGGGGAGGGAAAATCCCTCAGCCAGGAAAACATCATGGCACAAAGTGGGGATAACCCTGCTGAGGCTGCGGTGCCTCAAATATTGGAAGAGGTCACCCCCTGTGAGTGGCTGGCTGAGGTGCCATCTGTTGAGGAAGTACTGAGGGCGATCCAGAGTCTGAAACCAGGAAAGGCACTGGGCAGAGATGATCTCCCAAGCGAAATTCTGAGGGAGGGTGGCGTTTGTGCACAGACTGCCTTATATGACATCATAACAATAGTCTGGACCACTGGACGGGTTCCGCAGGATTGGAAGGATGCCCTGGTGGTCCCCCTATTTAAGACGGGGGACCGCACAGACAGTAACAACTACAGGGGCATCTCACTCTTCAGTGTGCCGGGGAAGGTCCTGGCAAGGATTATTCAACATCGCCTTGCCAGGCACGCTGAGGAGAGGCTTGCGGAGCCCCAATGCGTTTTCAGGAAAGGGCGGTCCTGCACAGATGCCATATTTTCTGTCCGTCTGCTACAGCAGAGGTGTAGGGAATTCCTACAAGACCTACATCTCTGCTTTATTTACCTGGTCAAGGCCGATGATGCCATCAGTAGGCCTGGGCTCTGGGTTGTTCTTCGTGCTTTCGGAGTCCCTGACCCTCTGCTCACGATCATTAAGGACCTTCATGATGGTGAGCGGGCCCGGGTAAAACTACGTGGCCGGGAGTCGGAGCCTTTCCCTGTACACCTTCAGGTGCGACAGGGATGTCCTCTGGCTCCCACATTCTTTAACATCTATTTTGACCACGTAGTTCATGAAGCCTTCAATAGCTGTACCGGGGGGATTTCCATTTGGTACAGATATAATGGGAGGCTGATCGATGCCCGGGTGCGATCAAGGGATGGCTCCCTATTGGTCAACCACGTTATGTATGCCGATGATTTGGTAATAGCTGCTCATTCAGAAGAGGAGTTGGAGACGCTGCTGCTGAGACTGGAGCGTGCCACTAAGAGGTGGGGCCTTACCATCAGCCCCACCAAAACTAAGCACCTGCCTGGATATTTTGTACCATCGGGCACTCCACCCCCACAACTCCCAATCGGTGATGGGGCAGTTGTGGAGAGAGTGGAGAGTTTCCCATACCTGGGCAGTGTGCTTATGACCGGCTCCAGTTTATCAGCAGAGGTCTCACTCCGAATCAGTCGAGCGGCAATATCTTTTCATCGGTTGCGTAACGCTGTGTGGAAGCTACCTGGTCTGTCGCTCCGCACGAAGCTTCAGGTCTTCTCGGCCACGGTCATTCCCTCCCTTCTCTACGCTTGCGAAACGTGGACCCCCCTAGTGGAGCATCTTCGCCGGTTGGAAACATTTAGGCTGGCCTGCCTACGATCCATCCTGGGTTTAACCAGGCTGGATTGTGTGAGGAGCTCACAAATCCTGGAAAGATCTGGGCAAAGTCCCATCGGTGAGCTCCTTCGGCAGGCAAGGCTGCGTTGGCTGGGTCATGTAGCCCGCATGCCCAGCCACCGCATGCCTAAACAGCTTTTGTTCGGCCGGATCGAGGGGGCTAAACGGGCGCGGCACGGGCTAGAGAAGAGATGGAGTGATGTGGTACAGGAGGACGTGGAGCTGAGTGGACTTGCCGATGACTGGTACCAGCGGTGTCAAGATCGGCCTCTGTGGAGGAGGCTCGTGAAGGACGCTGCTACTGGGCAGTTGGAGGCAGTCGCCCTCCAACAACGGAGGGCGGAGGAGCGACGCTCACAACAACGAGCGGAGCGCCGGGTGGCTAAAGCACAGCCAGTTGGTACAGTAGGGGGCACAAGTGGTGCATCAGCCAGTCATCTCGGTCATCTCAGTCAGTCGACCCGTGGCACCTGCTGGGTCTGCCCCGTGACCTCCTGCCAGCGGGCGTTCGACACTTCACGTGGCCTCAAGGTGCACTTGGCCTGGCACAAGCGTCGTGGTGACGTCACCGCCACTTAGTGGCGAATGGCGGTTGTTGTTGTTGTGTGTGTGTCTGTGTGTGTATGTGTGTCTATACGTGTGTGTCTGTGTGTCTGTGTGTGTATGTGTGTGTGTTCATACCCAGGCTCCATCTGGCCCAAAGAGCTGCAGAAAGCTGCCGATGAAGTCTCGAGATAGCTCCTCCCACTTGGCGATGAGGTCACCGCCACGCTCCTCCCACTTGGCGATGAGGTCACCGCCCCGCTCCTCCACGCGCGCCACCAGCTCCTTGGAGCGCTCCTCCACACTGCGCACGCGCTGACGCACGCGCTCCACCCCGCCCTGCAGGCGGAAGCGCTTCTCCTGTGGGGGGGGGGGGGGGTCAGGGGGGGGTGGGGGATGAGGGGGGGAGGGGTCACGCGCTGCCGCACGCGCTCCACCCCGCCCTGCAGCCGGAAGCGCTTCTCCTGTGGGGGGGGGGGGGTCAGGGGGGGGTGGGGGACGAGGGGGGGAGGGGTCACGCGCTGCCGCACCCGCTCCACCCCGCCCTGCAGCCGGAAGCGCTTCTCCTGTGGGGGGGTCGGGGGGGGTGGGGGATGAGGGGGGGAGGGGTCACGCGCTGCCGCACGCGCTCCACCCCGCCCTGCAGCCGGAAGCGCTTCTCCTGGGGGGGGGGGGGTCGGGGGGGGTGGGGGATGAGGGGGGGAGGGGTCACGTGCTGCCGCACGCGCTCCACCCCGCCCTGCAGCCGGAAGCGCTTCTCCTGGGGGGGAGGGGGTGAGGGGGAGGAGGGGGAGGGGGGTGGGGTGGCGGGGGGGTGAGTGGGTGAATGGGTGGGTAGGTATATGGGTGGGTGGGTGAGTGGGTGAGTGGGTGGGTGGGTGGGTGAGTGGGTGGGTGGGTGGGTAGGTGGGTGGATGGGTCAGTGAGTGCGTGGGTGGGGTGGCTGGTGTGTGGGTGAGTGGGTGGGTGGGTTAGTGAGTGGTTGGGTGGGTGGGTGGGTGGTTGGGTGGTTGGGTGAGCGAGTGAGTGGTTGGGCGAGTAGGTGGGTGGATGGGTGGGTGAGTGGTTGGGTGGGTGGGTGAGTGAGTGGTTGGGTGGGTGAGTGAGTGGTTGGGTGGGTGAGTGAGTGGTTGGGTGGGTGGGTGGGTGAGTGGTTGGGTGGGTAAGTGGGTGAGTGGTTGGCTGGGTGGGTGAGCGAGCGAGCAAGTGGGTGGGTGAGTGGGTGAGTGGGTGAGTGGGTGAATGGCTGACCAGGTGGGTAAGTGGGTGGGTGACCGGGTGGGTAGGTGGGTGGGTAGGTGATTAGGTGGGTCGGTAAGTGAGTGGGTGGGTAAGTGGGTAGGTGGGCAGGTGGCTGGGTGGGTGGCTGGGTGGGTGAGTGGGCGGGTGAGTGTGTGGGTGAGTGTGTGGGTAAGTGTGTGGGTGAGTGAATGGGTAGGTGGGTGGATGAGTGTGTGGGTGGGTGAGTGGGTGGGTGAGCAAGTTAGTGAGTGAGTGGGCGAGTGGGCGTGTGGGTGAGTGGGTGGGTGGATGGGTGGGTAGGTGAGTGGGTGGATAGGTGGGGTGGCGGGTGTGTGGGTGAGTGGGTGGGTAGGTGACTGTCTGGGTAGGTGAGTGGTTGGGTGGGTGAGTGAGCGAGTGGGTGGGTGAGTGGGTGCATGGCTGACGAGGTGGGTAAGTGGGTGGGTGACCGGGTGGGTAGGTGGGTGGGTAGGTGGGTGGGTAGATGATTAGGTGGGTCGGTAAGTGAGTGGGTGGGTAAGTGGGTAGGTGGGCAGGTGGCTGGGTGGGTGGCTGGCTGGGTGAGTGGGTGAGTGGGTGGGTAGGTAGGTGGGTGAGTGTGTGGGTGAGTGTGTGGGTGACTAAGTGGGTAGGTTGGTGGGTGGGTGAGTGAGCGGGTAGGTGGGTGGTTGAGTGGGTGACTGAGTTTGAGTGTGTGGGTGGGTGAGTGTGTGGTGAGTGTGTGGGTGGGTGTATGGCTGGGTGAGTGTGTGGGTGAGTGGGTGACTGAGTGGGTAGGTGGGTGGGTGGGTGGGTGAGTGTGTGGGTGAGCGTGTGGGTGAGTGGGTGAGTGTGTGGGTAAGTGGGTGACTGAGTAGGTAGGTGGGTGGGTGGGTGGGTGAGTGTGTGGGTGATTGGGTAGGTGAGTGGGTGAGTGAGTGGGTGAGTGTGTGGGTGAGTGGGTGAGTGGGTGGTAAGCGTGCGGGTGAGTGGGTGAGTGTGTGGGTGAGTGTGTGGGGGAGTGTTTGGGTGAGCGTGCGGGTGAGCGTGAGGGTGAGTGGGTGAGTGTGTGGGTGGGTGAGTGGATGAGTGTGTGGGTGAGTGTGGGTGAGCGTGCGGGTGAGCGTGAGGGTGAGTGGGTAAGTGTGTGGGTGGGTGAGTGGATGAGTGTGTGGGTGAGTGAGTGGGTAGGTGAGTGGGTGAGTGAGTGTGTGGGTGTGTGGGTGAGTGTGTGGGTGAGTGAGTGGGTAGGTGAGTGGGTGAGTGAGTGTGTGGGTGAGTGTGTGGGTGAGTGTGTGGCTGGGTGGGTGAGTGGGTGAGTGTGTGAGTGAGTGTGTGGGTGAGTGACTGAGTGGGTGAGTGTGTAGGTGAGTGTGTGGGTGAGTGAGTGGGTGAGTGAGTGGGTGAGTGAGTGGGTGGGTGAGTGTGTGGGTGAGTGAGTGGGTGAGTGAGTGGGTGGGTGGGTGAGTGTGTGGGTGAGTGGGTGGGTGAGCATGTGGGTGAGCGTGTGGGTGAGTGAGTGGGTGAGTTGGTGAGTGGGTGGGTGAGCGTGTGGGTGAGCGTGTGGGTGAGCGTGTGGGTGAGCGTGAGGGTGAGCGTGTGGGTGAGTGTGTGGGTGAGTGTGTGGGTGAGTGTGTGGGTGAGTGAGTGGGTAGGTGAGTGTGTGGGTTAGTGTGTGGGTGAGTGTGTGAGTGAGTGGGTGAGTGTGTGGGTGTGTGTGCGGGTAGGTGGGTGAGTAGGTGAGCGTGAGGGTGAGCGTGTGAGTGAGTGTGTGGTGAGCGTGTGGGTGAGTGAGTGGGTTAGTGGGTGAGTGTGTGGTGATTGTGTGGGTGAGTGAGTGAGTGGGTGAGTGAGTGGGTGAGTGAGTGGGTGGCTGAGTGGCTGGGTGGGTGAGTGGGTGAGCGTGCGGGTGAGTGAGTGAGTGGGTGAGCGTGTGGGTGAGTGAGTGGGTGAGTGTGTGGGTGAGTGAGTGGGTGGCTGAGTGGCTGGGTGGGTGAGTGGGTGAGCGTGCGGGTGAGTGAGTGAGTGTGTGAGTGTGTGGGTGAGTGAGTGGGTGAGTGTGTGGGTGAGTGGGTGAGTAGGTGAGTGGGTGAGTGTGTAGGTGAGCGTGTGGGTGGGTGGTGGGTGAGTGTGTGGGTAGGTGTGTGGGTGAGCGTGTGGGTGAGTGTGTGAGCGAGTAGGTGAGTGGGTGAGTGTGTGGGTGAGTGAGTGGGTGAGCGTGTGGTGAGTTTGTGGGTGAGTGGGTGAGTGTGTGGGTGGGTGGGTGAGTGGGTGAGTGGGTGGGTGGGTGAGTGGGTGGGTGGTGGGTGAGTGTGTGGGTGAGTGTGTGGGTGAGCGTGTGGGTGAGCGTGTGGGTGAGCGTGTGGGTGAGTGTGTGGGTGAGTGTGTGGGTGAGTGTGAAGGTAGGTGTGTGGGAGGGTGGGTGGGTGGCGGGGTGGGTGAGTGGGTGAGTGTGTGGGTGAGTGTGTGGGTGAGTGTGTGGGTGAGCGTGTGGGTGAGCGTGTAGTTGAGTGTGTGAGTGTGTGGGTGAGTGGGTGAGTGAGTGTGTGGGTGAGTGTGTGGGTAGGTAGGTGAGCGTGTGGGTGAGTGTGTGGGTGAGTGTGTGAGTGGGTGAGTGGGTGAGTGAGTGGGTGAGTGTGTGGGTGAGTGAGTAGGTGAGTGGGTGAGTGTGTGGTGAGTGAGTAGGTGAGCGTGTGGGTGAGTGTGTGGGTGAGTGTGTGGGTGAGTGTGTGGGTGAGTGGGTGAGTGAGTGGATAGGCGAGTGGGTGAGTGTGTGAGTGGGTGAGTGTGTGGGTGAGTGTGTGAGTGGGTGAGTGAGTAGGTGAGTGAGTGGGTGAGTGTGTGAGTGAGTGAGTGTGAGGAGCCCCATGTGTATGAACCCGATGTTGAGTTCCCGTGCGCTGTATCCGCGCTGCAGGTTCCTTCGTGTGTAGACGTGTGGGTGAGTGTGTGGGTGAGTGTGTGGGTGAGTGGGTGAGTGAGTGTGTGGGTGAGTGTGTGGGTGAGTGGGTGAATGAGTGAGTAGGTGAGTGGGTGAGTGAGTGAGTAGGTGAGTGAGTGGGTGAGCTTGTGGGTGTGTGGGTGAGTGAGTGGGTGAGTGAGTGAGTGGGTGAGTGAGTGGGTGAGTGAGTGTGTGAGTGTGTGGGTAAGTGTGTGGGTGAGTGGGTGGGTGAGCGTGTGGGTGAGTGTGTGGGTGAGTGTGTGGGTGACTGAGTGGGTGAGTGGGTGAGTGTGTGGGTGAGTGTGTGGGTGAGTGAGTGGGTGAGTGAGTGTGTGGGTGAGTGTGTGGGTGAGTGTGTGTGTGAGTGAGTAGGTGAGCGTGTGGGTGAGTGAGTGAGTGAGTGGGTGGGTGGGTGGGTGAGTGAGTGAGTAGGTGAGTGAGTGGGTGAGCGTGTGGGTGAGTGTGTGGGTGAGTGTGTGTGTGAGTGAGTAGGTGAGCGTGTGGGTGAGTGAGTGAGTGGGTGAGTGAGTGAGTGGGTGAGTGGGTGGGTGTGTGAGTGTGTGGGTGAGTGAGTGGGTGAGCGTGTGGGTGAGTGAGTGAGTGGGTGGGTGGGTGTGTGGGTGAGTGAGTGAGTGGGTGGGTGTGTGAGTGAGTGGGTGAGTGTGTGGGTGAGTGTGTGGGTGAGCGTGTGGGTGAGTGTGTGTGTGAGTGAGTAGGTGAGCGTGTGGGTGTGTGGGTGAGTGAGTGGGTGAGGAGCCCACGTGTATGAACCCGATGTTGAGTTCCCGTGCGCTGTATCCGCGCTGCAGGTTCCTGCGCGCGTAGACGTGTGTGTGAGTGGGTGGGAAAATTGAGTTGGTGAGTGAGTAGGTGAGTGGGTGAGTGAGTGTGTGGGTGAGTAGGTGAGTGAGTGTGTGAGCGAGTAGGTGAGTGGGTGAGTGTGTGAGTGGGTGAGTGGGTGAGTGTGTGGTGAGTGTGCGGGTGAGTGTGTGGGTGAGTGTGTGGGTGGGTGAGTGGGTAGTTGAGTGTGTGAGTGAGTGGGTGAGTGTGTGTGTGGGTGTCTGGTTGTGTGGGTGAGTGGGTGAGTGTGTGGGTGAGTGTGTGGGTGGGTGAGTGGGTAGTTGAGTGTGTGAGTGAGTGGGTGAGTGTGTGGGTGGGTGTGTGGTTGTGTGGGTGAGTGGGTGAGTGTGTGGGTGAGTGTGTGGGTAGGTAGGTGAGTGTGTGGGTAGGTAGGTGAGTGGGTGTGTGAGTGTGTGGGTGAGTGAGTGAGTGGGTGGGTGGGTGGGTGAGTGTGTGGGTGAGTGTGTGGGTGAGTGAGTGGGTGAGCGTGTGGGTGAGCGTGTGGGTGAGTGTGCAGGTGAGGAGCCCACGTGTATGAACCCGATGTTGAGTTCCCGTGCGCTGTATCCGTGCTGCAGGTTCCTGCGCGCGTAGACGTGTGGGTAAGTGTGTGGGTGAGTGAGTGAGTGGGTGAGTGAGTGGGTGAGTGGGTGAGTGAGTGGGTGAGTGAGTGGGTGAGTGGGTGACCGTGTGGGTGTGTGGGTGAGCGTGTGGGTGAGCGTGTGGGTGTGTGGGTGAGTGAGTGGGTGAGTGAGTGAGTGGGTGAGTGAGTGGGTGAGTGTGTGGGTGGGTGGGTGAGTGAGTGGGTGAGCGTGTGGGTGTGTGGGTGAGTGAGTGGGTGAGTGGGTGAGGGTGAGTGGGTGAGGAGCCCACGTGTATGAACCCGATGTTGAGTTCCCGTGCGCTGTATCCGCGCTGCAGGTTCCTGCGCGCGTAGACGTCGTAGTCTCGTACGATGCGCGTGATGATGTCTGACGTGGAGATGCCCTCGGTGCGCTGCGTCGGGGCAAACATTCCTGGGGGGGGGCAGGGGGGTAGGGGGGGCAGGGGGAGGGGGCAGAGGGGGAGGGGGCAGGGGGGGCAAGGGGGGAGGGGGGGCAGGGGAAGAAAGGGGGGAGGGGGGAGGGGGAGGGGGGCAAGGGGGGAGCCACGGAGTTGAATCACTGAGAGTCGGTGAGTTGCGTGAGTGTATAGGTGAGTGGGTGAGTGTATAGGCGAGTGTGTGAGTGTATAGGTGAGTGTGTGAGTGTATGGGTGAGTGTAAAGGTGAGTGGGTGAGTGTATAGGTGAGTGGGTGAGTGTATGGGTGAGTGTAAAGGTGAGTGGGTGAGTGTATAGGTGAGTGGGTGAGTGTATGGGTGAGTGTAAAGGTGAGTGGGTGAGTGTATAGGTGAGTGGGTGAGTGTATGGGTGAGTGTATGGGTGAGTGGGTGAGTGTATAGGTGAGTGTATAGGTGAGTGGGTGAGTGTATAGCTGAGTGTATAGATTAGTGTATAGGTGAGTGGGTGAGTGTATAGGTTAGTGTATAGGTGAGTGGGTGAGTCTATAGGTGAGTGTATAGGTGAGTGGGTGAGTGTATAGGTGAGTGTGTAGGTGAGTGGGTGAGTCTATAGGTGAGTGTATAGGTGAGTGGGTGAGTGTATGGGTGAGTGGGTGAGTGTATGGGTGAGTGTGTAGGTGAGTGGGTGAGTGTATAGGTGAGTGGGTGAGTGTATAGGTGAGTGTGTAGGTGAGTGTATAGGTGAGTGTGTGAGTGTATGGGTGAGTGTAAAGGTGAGTGGGTGAGTGTATGGGTGAGTGTATGGGTGAGTGTATGGGTGAGTGTATGGGTGAGTGTATGGGTGAGTGGGTGAGTGTATGGGTGAGTGTATAGGTGAGTGGGTGAGTGTATAGCTGAGTGTATAGGTGAGTGTATAGGTGAGTGGGTGAGTGTATAGGTTAGTGTGTAGGTGTGTAGGTGAGTGGGTGAGTGTATAGGTGAGTGTGTAGGTGAGTGGGTGAGTCTATAGGTGAGTGTATGGGTGAGTGGGTGAGTGTATGGGTGAGTGGGTGAGTGTATAGGTGAGTGTATAGGTGAGTGGGTGAGTGTATAGCTGAGTGTATAGATTAGTGTATAGGTGAGTGGGTGAGTGTATAGGTGAGTGGGTGAGTGTATAGGTGAGTGTGTAGGTGAGTGTATAGGTGAGTGGGTGAGTGTATGGGTGACTGTATAGGTGAGTGGGTGAGTGTATAGGTGAGTGTGTAGGTGAGTGTACAGGTGAGTGTGTAGGTGAGTGTGTAGGTGAGTGTATAGGTGAGTGTGTAGGTGAGTGAGTGGGTGAGTGTATAGGTGAGTGTATAGGTGAGTGTGTAGTTGAGTGGGTGAGTGTATAGGTGAGTGTATAGGTGAGTGTAAAGGTGAGTGTATAGGTGAGTGGGTGAGTGTGTAGGTGAGTGTATAGGTGAGTGTGTAGGTGAGTGTGTAGGTGAGTGTACAGGTGAGTGGGTGAGTGTAAAGGTGAGTGGGTGAGTGTGTAGGTGAGTGAACAGGTAAGTGGGTGAGTGTGTAGGTGAGTGTGTAGGTGAGTGTGTAGGTGAGTGGGTGAGTGTATAGGTGAGTGTGTAGGTGAGTGTGTAGGTGAGTGTACAGGTAAGTGGGTGAGTGTGTAGGTGAGTGTGTAGGTGAGTGTGTAGGTGAGTGGGTGAGTGTATAGGTGAGTGGGTGAGTGTGTAGGTGAGTGTGTAGGTGAGTGTATAGGTGAGTGGGTGAGTGTATAGGTGAGTGGGTGAGTGTGTAGGTGAGTGTATAGGTGAGTGTGTAGGTGAGTGTGTAGGTGAGTGTACAGGTAAGTGGGTGAGTGTGTAGGTGAGTGTGTAGGTGAGTGTATAGGTGAGTGGGTGAGTGTATAGGTGAGTGGGTGAGTGTGTAGGTGAGTGTATAGGTGAGTGTGTAGGTGAGTGTGTAGGTGAGTGTACAGGTGAGTGGGTGAGTGTATAGGTGAGTGTGTAGGTGAGTGTACAGGTGAGTGTACAGGTGAGTGTACAGGTGAGTGGGTGAGTGAGTGCTCACCAGCCTCCTTGATCTCCCGGTAGACATCGTCGGTACCGGCTGATGAGTATGGGAGCTCATCGTGGGCCACAAAGTCGATCTGCGGTACAGCAACAAGGACGCATCACTCCTCACCGCTCGCTGGAGACACAGAGACACGGAGACACAGACACACAGAGACACAGACACACAGAGACACAAAGACACGGAGACACAGAGGCACGGGGAGACACAGAGACACCACAGACACAGAGACACAGAGACACAGAGACACAGAGACACGGAGACACGGAGACACGGAGACACAGAGACACGGAGACACGGAGACACGGACACAGAGACACAGAGACACAGAGACACAGAGACACGGAGACACGGAGACACGGAGACACGGAGACACAGAGACACAGAGACACAGAGACACGGAGACACGGAGACACGGAGACACGGAGACACGGAGACACGGAGACACAGAGACACAGAGACACGGAGACACGGAGACACGGAGACACGGAGACACAGAGACACAGAGACACAGAGACACAGAGACACGGAGACACAGAGACACGGAGACACGGAGACACGGAGACACAGAGACACAGAGACACAGAGACACAGAGACACGGAGACACGGAGACACAGAGACACGGAGACACGGAGACACGGAGACACAGAGACACAGAGACACAGAGACACAGAGACACGGAGACACAGAGACACAGAGACACAGAGACACGGAGACACGGAGACACGGAGACACAGAGACACAGAGACACGGAGACACGGAGACACGGAGACACGGAGACACGGAGACACAGAGACACGGAGACACAGAGACACGGAGACACGGAGACACAGAGACACGGAGACACAGAGACACAGAGACACGGAGACACGGAGACACGGAGACACGGAGACACGGAGACACGGAGACACGGAGACACGGAGACAAGGAGACAAGGAGACACGGAGACACGGAGACACGGAGACACGGAGACACAAAGACACAAAGACACGGAGACACAGGGACGCAGAGACACGGAGACACAGAGGCACGGGGAGACACAGAGACACAGAGACACAGAGACACCACAGACAGAGACACAGAGACAGATACACAGAGACACAGAGACACGGAGACACAGAGACACCACAGACAGAGAGACACAGTGACACAGAGACACGGAGACACCACAGACAGAGACACAGAGACACAGAGACAAAGAGACTCCCACACGGAGACACAGAGACACAGAGACACGGAGACACGGAGACACGGAGACACAGAGACACGGAGACACGGAGACACAGAGACACAGAGACACGGAGACACAGAGACACAGAGACACAGAGACACAGAGACACGGAGACACAGAGACACGGAGACACGGAGACACAGAGACACAGAGACACGGAGACACAGAGACACAGAGACACAGAGACACAGAGACACGGAGACACAGAGACACGGAGACACGGAGACACAGAGACACAGAGACACGGAGACACAGAGACACAGAGACACAGAGACACAGAGACACGGAGACACAGAGACACGGAGACACAGAGACACGGAGACACGGACACAGAGACACAGAGACACGGACACAGAGACACAGAGACACAGAGACACGGACACAGAGACACGGAGACACAGAGACACGGAGACACAGAGACACAGAGACACGGACACAGAGACACAGAGACACAGAGACACGGACACAGAGACACAGAGACACAGGCACAGAGACACGGAGACACAGACACAGAGACACAGACACAGAGACACAGACACAGAGACACAGAGACACAGAGACACGGAGACACGGAGACACGGAGACACAGAGACACAGAGACACAGAGACACAGAGACACGGAGACACAGAGACACGGAGACACGGAGACACGGAGACACGGAGACACGGAGACACAGAGACACGGAGACACGGAGACACGGAGACACGGAGACACGGAGACACAGAGACACAGAGACACGGAGACACGGAGACACGGAGACACGGAGACACGGAGACACAGAGACACAGAGACACGGAGACACGGAGACACGGAGACACGGAGACACGGAGACACGGAGACACGGAGACACGGAGACACTGAGACACAGAGACACAGACACACAGAGACACAGAGACACGGAGACACGGAGACACGGAGACACAGACACACAGAGACACAGAGACACAGACACACAGAGACACAGAGACACGGAGACACAGAGACACGGAGACACGGAGACACGGAGACACGGAGACACAGACACACAGAGACACAGACACAGAGACACGGAGACACGGAGACACAGACACACAGAGACACAGAGACACGGAGACACGGAGACACGGAGACACGGAGACACGGAGACACGGAGACACAGAGACACGGAGACACGGAGACACAGAGACACGGAGACACAGAGACACGGAGACACGGAGACACGGAGACACGGAGACAAGGAGACAAGGAGACACGGAGACACGGAGACACGGAGACACGGAGACACAAAGACACAAAGACACGGAGACACAGGGACGCAGAGACACGGAGACACAGAGGCACGGGGAGACACAGAGACACAGAGACACAGAGACACCACAGACAGAGACACAGAGACAGATACACAGAGACACAGAGACACGGAGACACAGAGACACCACAGACAGAGAGACACAGTGACACAGAGACACGGAGACACCACAGACAGAGACACAGAGACACAGAGACAAAGAGACTCCCACACGGAGACACAGAGACACAGAGACACGGAGACACGGAGACACGGAGACACAGAGACACGGAGACACGGAGACACAGAGACACAGAGACACGGAGACACAGAGACACAGAGACACAGAGACACAGAGACACGGAGACACAGAGACACGGAGACACGGAGACACAGAGACACAGAGACACGGAGACACAGAGACACAGAGACACAGAGACACAGAGACACGGAGACACAGAGACACGGAGACACGGAGACACAGAGACACAGAGACACGGAGACACAGAGACACAGAGACACAGAGACACGGAGACACAGAGACACGGAGACACAGAGACACGGAGACACGGACACAGAGACACAGAGACACGGACACAGAGACACAGAGACACAGAGACACGGACACAGAGACACGGAGACACAGAGACACGGAGACACAGAGACACAGAGACACGGACACAGAGACACAGAGACACAGAGACACGGACACAGAGACACAGAGACACAGGCACAGAGACACGGAGACACAGACACAGAGACACAGACACAGAGACACAGACACAGAGACACAGAGACACAGAGACACGGAGACACGGAGACACGGAGACACAGAGACACAGAGACACAGAGACACAGAGACACGGAGACACAGAGACACGGAGACACGGAGACACGGAGACACGGAGACACGGAGACACAGAGACACGGAGACACGGAGACACGGAGACACAGAGACACAGAGACACAGAGACACGGAGACACGGAGACACGGAGACACGGAGACACAGAGACACAGAGACACGGAGACACGGAGACACGGAGACACGGAGACACGGAGACACTGAGACACAGAGACACAGACACACAGAGACACAGAGACACGGAGACACGGAGACACGGAGACACAGACACACAGAGACACAGAGACACAGACACACAGAGACACAGAGACACGGAGACACAGAGACACGGAGACACGGAGACACGGAGACACGGAGACACAGACACACAGAGACACAGACACAGAGACACGGAGACACGGAGACACAGACACACAGAGACACAGAGACACGGAGACACGGAGACACGGAGACACGGAGACACGGAGACACAGAGACACAGAGACACGGAGACACAGAGACACAGAGACACGGAGACACAGAGACACGGAGACACGGAGACACAGAGACACGGAGACACAGAGACACGGAGACACGGAGACACAGACACAGACACACAGAGACACAGAGACACGGAGACACGGAGACACGGAGACACAGACACACAGAGACACAGAGACACAGACACACAGAGACACAGAGACACGGAGACACAGAGACACGGAGACACGGAGACACGGAGACACGGAGACACAGACACACAGAGACACAGACACAGAGACACGGAGACACAGACACACAGAGACACAGAGACACGGAGACACAGAGACACGGAGACACGGAGACACAGACACAGACACACAGAGACACAGAGACACAGACACGGAGACACGGAGACACAGAGACACGGAGACACAGAGACACAGAGACACGGAGACACAGACACAGACACACAGAGACACAGAGACACAGACACGGAGACACGGAGACACAGAGACACAGAGACACGGAGACACGGAGACACAGAGACACGGAGACACAGAGACACAGAGACACGGAGACACAGACACAGACACACAGAGACACAGAGACACAGACACGGAGACACGGAGACACAGACACAGACACACAGAGACACAGAGACACAGAGACACGGAGACATGGAGACATGGAGACACAGAGACACAGAGACACAGAGACACGGAGACACAGACACAGACACACAGAGACACAGAGACACAGAGACACGGAGACACAGAGACACAGAGACACGGAGACACAGAGACACAGAGACACGGAGACACGGAGACACAGAGACACGGAGACACAGACACACAGAGACACGGAGACACGGAGACACAGAGACACGGAGACACGGAGACACGGAGACACAGAGACACAGAGACACGGAGACACGGAGACACAGAGACACAGAGACACAGAGACACGGAGACACAGAGACACGGAGACATGGAGACATGGAGACACAGAGACACAGAGACACAGAGACACGGAGACACGGAGACACGGAGACACAGAGACACGGAGACACGGAGACATGGAGACACAGAGACATGGAGACACAGAGACACAGAGACACGGAGACATGGAGACACAGAGACACAGAGACACGGAGACACGGAGACACGGAGACACGGAGACATGGAGACACGGAGACACGGAGACACGGAGACACGGAGACACGGAGACACGGAGACACGGAGACATGGAGACACAGAGACACAGAGACACGGAGACACGGAGACACAGAGACACAGAGACACAGAGACACGGAGACACAGAGACACGGAGACACGGAGACATGGAGACACAGAGACACAGAGACACAGAGACACGGAGACACGGAGACACAGAGACACGGAGACACGGAGACACGGAGACACGGAGACACGGAGACACAGAGACACAGAGACACGGAGACACGGAGACACAGAGACACAGAGACACGGAGACACGGAGACACGGAGACACGGAGACACGGAGACACGGAGACACGGAGACACGGAGACACGGAGACACAGAGACACAGAGACACAGAGACACGGAGACACGGAGACACAGAGACACAGAGACACGGAGACACGGAGACACAGAGACACAGAGACACAGAGACACGGAGACACCACAGACAGAGACACAGAGACACAGAGACACAGAGACACGGAGACACAGAGACACGGAGACACGGAGACACGGAGACACAGAGACACAGAGACACGGAGACACGGAGACACGGAGACAGGAGACACGGAGACACGGAGACACGGAGACACGGAGACACGGAGACACGGAGACACGGAGACACGGAGACACGGAGACACGGAGACACGGAGACACGGAGACACGGAGACACGGAGACACGGAGACACGGAGACACGGAGACAGGGAGACACGGAGACACGGAGACACAGAGACACAGAGACACGGAGACACGGAGACACGGAGACACGGAGACACGGAGACAGGGAGACACGGAGACACAGAGACACAGAGACACGGAGACACGGAGACACGGAGACACGGAGACAGGGAGACACGGAGACACGGAGACACGGAGACACGGAGACACGGAGACACGGAGACACGGAGACACGGAGACACGGAGACACGGAGACACGGAGACACGGAGACACGGAGACACGGAGACACGGAGACACGGAGACACGGAGACACGGAGACACGGAGACACGGAGACACGGAGACACGGAGACACGGAGACACGGAGACACGGAGACACGGAGACACGGAGACACGGAGACACGGAGACACGGAGACACGGAGACACGGAGACACGGAGACACGGAGACACGGAGACACGGAGACACAGAGACACGGAGACACGGAGACACGGAGACACGGAGACACGGAGACACGGAGACACGGAGACACGGAGACACGGAGACACGGAGACACGGAGACACGGAGACACGGAGACACAGAGACACGGAGACACGGAGACACAGAGACACGGAGACACGGAGACACGGAGACACAGAGACACGGAGACACAGAGACACAGAGACACGGAGACACGGAGACACAGAGACACAGAGACACGGAGACACAGAGACACAGAGACACGGAGACACGGAGACACGGAGACACGGAGACACGGAGACACAGAGACACGGAGACACAGAGACACAGAGACACAGAGACACGGAGACACGGAGACACGGAGACACAGAGACACGGAGACACGGAGACACGGAGACACGGAGACACGGAGACACAGAGACACGGAGACACGGAGACACAGAGACACGGAGACACGGAGACACGGAGACACAGAGACACGGAGACACAGAGACACAGAGACACGGAGACACGGAGACACGGAGACACAGAGACACGGAGACACAGAGACACAGAGACACGGAGACACGGAGACACGGAGACACGGAGACACGGAGACACAGAGACACGGAGACACAGAGACACAGAGACACGGAGACACAGAGACACGGAGACACAGAGACACCACAGACAGCGACACAGAGACACAGACACAGAGACACGGAGACACGGAGACACAGAGACACAGAGACACAGAGACACAGAGACACAGAGACACGGAGACACAGAGACACGGAGACACAGAGACACGGAGACACGGAGACACAGAGACACGGAGACACAGAGACACGGAGACACAGAGACACGGAGACACAGAGACACAGAGACACGGAGACACGGAGACACGGAGACACAGAGACACAGAGACACAGAGACACCACAGACAGCGACACAGAGACACAGACACAGAGACACAGAGACACAGACACAGAGACACGGAGACACAGAGACACGGAGACACAGAGACACCCACCTCTCCCTCCTCACCACCCCCCCTCCCCACTACCCCCCCCACCTACCACCCCTCCCCCTCCCCCCACCCCCCCAACACCCCCAAACCACCTCCCCCCACCACACCCCCTCCCCCCAACCACCACCCCCCCCCCCTCCCCCCCACCCCCTCCTCCCCCCACCCCCACCACCCCCCCGCCCCTCCCCACCCCTCTCCCCCCCCACCCCCCCTCCCCCCACCCCCCCACCACCACCCCACCACCCTCTCCACCCCGCTACCTCCCCCCACCACCCCCCCCCTCCACCCCCACCCCTCCCCACCAACACCACCTCCCCCCCACCACCCCCCCGCCCCTCCCCACCCCCCTCCCCCCACCCCCACCCCTCCTCCACCACTCCCACCTCCCCCCCACCTCCCCCCACCCCCACCCCCCACCTCCCCCCCAACACCCACCCTCCCCACCTCCCCCTCACCACCCCCCCACCTCCCCCCACCACCCCCCACTCCCCTCACCATCCCCTCCCCACCACCCCCCTCCCCACCCCCACCCCTCCCACCCCTCCCCCCACCCCCACCCCCCACCCCTCCCCCCCACCCCCACCCCCCCACCCCCCCCACCCCCCCCACCCCCCTCCTCCCCCCTCCCCCCACCTCCCACCCCCCCCCACCCCCCACCCCCCCCACCCACGCGATGCAGTTGCAGGAATCCCGGCGTGAGTCTCCAGGGGGCGTCTCTGAGCACCTCGTCCACGTAGCGGCAGTGACGCACCGACTCGTAGCGCTCGCCCTCGCTCAGCACCGTGAAGCCCTTGTTGGCGTGCGTCAGCGCGTCACTGCACACTGCGCACCAGGAGAGCTAGTCAACTTCTCACATCATCAGGTAGTCAACATCTCACATCGTCAGTATAGCAGGCGAGGTAGTCAACTTCTCACGTCATCAGGTAGTCAACATCTCACATCGTCAGTATAGCAGGCGAGGTAGTCAACTTCTCACGTCATCAGGTAGTCAACATCTCACATCGTCAGTATAGCAGGCGAGGTAGTCAACTTCTCACGTCATCAGGTAGTCAACATCTCACATCGTCAGTATAGCAGGAGAGGTTGTCAACATCTCACATCATCAGGTAGTCAACATCTCACATCGTCAGTATAGCAGGCGAGGTAGTCAACATCTCACATCATCAGCGATCTCCTGTGTAGCAGGAGAGGTAGTCAACATCTCACATCATCAGGTAGTCAACATCTCACATCGTCAGTATAGCAGGCGAGGTAGTCAACATCTCACATCATCAGCGACCTCCTGTGTAGCAGGAGAGGTAGTCAACATCTCACATCATCAGGTAGTCAACATCTCACATCGTCAGTATAGCAGGCGAGGTAGTCAACATCTCACATCATCAGCGATCTCCTGTGTAGCAGGAGAGGTAGTCAACATCTCACATCATCAGGTAGTCAACATCTCACATCGTCAGTATAGCAGGCGAGGTAGTCAACATCTCACATCATCAGCGACCTCCTGTGTAGCAGGAGAGGTAGTCAACATCTCACATCATCAGGTAGTCAACATCTCACATCGTCAGTATAGCAGGCGAGGTAGTCAACATCTCACATCATCAGCGATCTCCTGTGTAGCAGGAGAGGTAGTCAACATCTCACATCATCAGGTAGTCAACATCTCACATCGTCAGTATAGCAGGCGAGGTAGTCAACATCTCACATCATCAGGTAGTCAACATCTCACATCGTCAGTATAGCAGGAGAGGTAGTCAACATCTCACATCATCAGCGATCTCCTGTGTAGCAGGAGAGGTAGTCAACATCTCACATCATCAGGTAGTCAACATCTCACATCGTCAGTATAGCAGGCGAGGTAGTCAACATCTCACATCATCAGCGACCTCCTGTGTAGCAGGAGAGGTAGTCAACATCTCACATCATCAGGTAGTCAACATCTCACATCGTCAGTATAGCAGGCGAGGTAGTCAACATCTCACATCATCAGGTAGTCAACATCTCACATCGTCAGTATAGCAGGAGAGGTAGTCAACATCTCACATCATCAGCGATCTCCTGTGTAGCAGGAGAGGTAGTCAACATCTCACATCATCAGGTAGTCAACATCTCACATCGTCAGTATAGCAGGCGAGGTAGTCAACATCTCACATCATCAGCGACCTCCTGTGTAGCAGGAGAGGTAGTCAACATCTCACATCATCAGGTAGTCAACATCTCACATCGTCAGTATAGCAGGCGAGGTAGTCAACATCTCACATCATCAGCGATCTCCTGTGTAGCAGGAGAGGTAGTCAACATCTCACATCATCAGGTAGTCAACATCTCACATCGTCAGTATAGCAGGAGAGGTAGTCAACATCTCACATCATCAGCGATCTCCTGTGTAGCAGGAGAGGTAGTCAACATCTCACATAATCAGGTAGTCAACATCTCACATCGTCAGTATAGCAGGCGAGGTAGTCAACATCTCACATCATCAGCGACCTCCTGTGTAGCAGGAGAGGTAGTCAACATCTCACATCATCAGGTAGTCAACATCTCACATCGTCAGTATAGCAGGCGAGGTAGTCAACATCTCACATCATCAGCGATCTCCTGTGTAGCAGGAGAGGTAGTCAACATCTCACATCATCAGGTAGTCAACATCTCACATCGTCAGTATAGCAGGAGAGGTAGTCAACATCTCACATCATCAGCGATCTCCTGTGTAGCAGGAGAGGTAGTCAACATCTCACATCATCAGGTAGTCAACATCTCACATCGTCAGTATAGCAGGCGAGGTAGTCAACATCTCACGTCATCAGCGACCTCCTGTGTAGCAGGCGAGGTAGTCAACATCTCACATCATCAGCGATGTGACCCACGACCTCCTGTGTAGCAGGAGAGGCTGTCAACATCTCACATCGTCAGTATAGCAGGAGAGGTAGTCAACATCTCACATCATCAGGTAGTCAACATCTCACATCATCAGCGATGTGACCCACGACCTCCTGCACACCCGGAGAGGTAGTCAACATCTCACGTCATCAGCGATGTGACCCACGACCTCCTGTGTAGCAGGCGAGGTAGTCAACATCTCACGTCATCAGCGATGTGACCCACGACCTCCTGTGTAGCAGGCGAGGTAGTCAACATCTCACGTCATCAGCGATGTGACCCACGACCTCCTGTGTAGCAGGCGAGGTAGTCAACATCTCACGTCATCAGCGATGTGACCCACGACCTCCTGTGTAGCAGGCGAGGTAGTCAACATCTCACGTCATCAGCGATGTGACCCACGACCTCCTGTGTAGCAGGAGAAGTAGTCAACATCTCACGTCATCAGCGATGTGACCCACGACCTCCTGTGTAGCAGGCGAGGTAGTCAACATCTCATATTATCGGGGGTGGGACCCACGACCTCCTGTACACCGGGCATGGTAGTCAACATCTCGCATCATCAGCGATGGTACCCACAACATCCTGTATAGCAGGCGAGGTAGTCAACATCTCACATTGTCAGCGATGGAATCCACGACCTCCTGTACAGCAGGCGAGGTAGTCAACATCTCACGTCATCAGCGATGGAATCCACGACCTCCTGTACAGCAGGCGAGGTAGTCAACATCTCACGTCATCAGCGATGGAATCCACGACCTCCTGCGCACCGGGAGAGGTGGTCAACATCTCGCGCCGTTTTACCAGATCATCGGCATACATAACGTGGTTGACCAATAGGGAGCCATGCCTTGACCGCGCGCGGGCATCGATCAGTCTCCCATTGTATCTGTACCAGATGGAAATTCCCCCGGTACAGCTATTGAAGGCTTCACGGACTACGTGGTCGAAAAATATGTTAATTAATATTGGAGCCAGAGGACATCCCTGTCGCACCCCAAGGTGAGCAGGGAATGGCTCCGACTCCCGGCCACGTAGTTTTAACTGGGCCTGCTCACCATCATGAAGATCCTTAATGATCGTGAGCAGAGGATCAGGGACTCCGATAGCACGAAGAACAACCCAAAGCCCAGGCCTACTGATGGTATCATAGTCATTGAACAGGTCAATAAAGCAGAGATGTAATTCTTGTTGGAATTCCCTACACCTCTGCTGTAGCAGACGGACAGAAAATATGGCATCTGTGCAGGACCGCCCTTTCCTGAAACCGCATTGGGGCTCCGCAAGCCTCTCCTCAGCGTGCCTGGCAAGGCGATGTTGAATAATCCTTGCCAGGACTTTTCCCGGCACACTGAGGAGTGAGATGCCCCTGTAGTTGTTACAGTCTGTGCGGTCCCCCCTTCTTAAAGAGGGGGACCACCAGGGCATCCTTCCAATCCTGCGGAACCTGTCCAGTGGTCCAGACTGTTGTTATGATGTCACGTAGGGCAGTCTGCGCACAAACGCCACCCTCCCTCAGCATTTCGCTTGGAAAATCATCTTTGCCCGGTGCCTTCCCTGGTCTCAGACTCTGGATCGCCTTCAGTACTTCAACAGATGGCACCTCAGCCAGCCACTCACAGGGGGTGACCTCTTCCAATATTTGAGGCACCGCAGCCTCAGCAGGGTCATCCCCACTTTGTGCCACGATGTTTTCCTGGCTGAGGAATTTCCCCTCCGCCAGGACCTCACAGAAATGCTCAGCAAATCTGCAAACCTGTTCCTGGGGGTCGGAGATTGGATCAGCGTTTTATCCTCTAATGATGGTAATAGGTGTGGCGCTGCAGGTTACTTTTTTGATGGAGTTAAATAGTGATTTGTGATCGCGGGCCATTGAGGCAGACTCCATCTCCTGAGAAATCCGTGACCACCACCCATCCTAGCAGCGCCTCACGGCTCTCCGAACCTCCGAGCGAAGGCTGCGGTAAGCCTCCTCATTCTCTGACGTGGGATGCTGTAGCCGATGAGAGTGGGCCTGTCGCTTTTCTCAGCCAGCTTGAACACCTCCTCTGTCAGCCAGGGTCTCTG
>NC_136340.1:2131900-2152341 GCF_964198595.1 Lampetra fluviatilis | reverse complement strand
CACCTGTGTCTCTGTGTGTGTGTCTCACGTGTCTCTGTGTGTGTGTCTCACTGTGGTCTCTGTGTGTTGTCTCACTGTGTCTCTGTGTGTGTGTCTCACTGTGTCTCTGTGTGTGTGTCTCACCGTGTCTCTGTGTGTGTGTCTCACTGTGTCTCTGTGTGTGTGTCTCACTGTGTCTCTGTGTGTGTGTCCACCGTGTCTCTGTGTGTGTGTCTCACTGTGTCTCTGTGTGTGTGTCTCACTGTGTCTCGTGTCGTTGTGTGTCTCACCTGTGTCTCTGTGTGTGGTGTCTCACTGTGTCTCTGTGTGTGTGTCCTCACTGTGTCTGTGTGTGTGTGTCTCACTGTGTCTGTGTGTGTGTCGTCTCACTGTGTCTCTGTGTGTGTGTCTCACTGTGTCTCTGTGTGTGTGTCTCACTGTGTCTCTGTGTGTGTGTCTCACCGTGTCTCTGTGTGTGTGTCTCACCTGTGTCTCTGTGTGTGTGTCTCACTGTGTCTCTGTGTGTGTGTCTCACTGTGTCTCTGTGTGTGTGTCTCACTGTGTCTCTGTGTGTGTGTCTCACTGTGTCTCTGTGTGTGTGTCTCACTGTGTCTCTGTGTGTGTGTCTCACTGTGTCTCTGTGTGTGTGTGTCTCACTGTGTCTCTGTGTGTGTGTCTCACTGTGTCTCTGTGTGTGTGTCTCACTGTGTCTCTGTGTGTGTGTCTCACTGTGTCTCTGTGTGTGTGTGTCTCACTGTGTCTCTGTGTGTGTGTGTCTCACTGTGTCTCTGTGTGTGTGTCTCACCTGTGTCTCTGTGTGTGTGTCTCACCGTGTCTCTGTGTGTGTGTCTCACTGTGTCTCTGTGTGTGTGTCTCACCGTGTCTCTGTGTGTGTGTCTCACCGTGTCTCTGTGTGTGTCTCACTGTGTCTCTGTGTGTGTGTCTCACTGTGTCTCTGTGTGTGTGTGTCTCACTGTGTCTCTGTGTGTGTGTCTCACTGTGTCTCTGTGTGTGTGTCTCACTGTGTCTCTGTGTGTGTGTGTCTCACTGTGTCTCTGTGTGTGTGTCTCACTGTGTCTCTGTGTGTGTGTCTCACCTGTGTCTCTGTGTGTGTGTGTCTCACCGTGTCTCTGTGTGTGTGTCTCACCGTGTCTCTGTGTGTGTGTCTCACTGTGTCTCTGTGTGTGTGTCTCACCGTGTCTCTGTGTGTGTGTCTCACCGTGTCTCTGTGTGTGTGTGTCTCACTGTGTCTCTGTGTGTGTGTCTCACCGTGTCTCTGGTGTGTGGTCTCACTGTGTCTCTGTGTGTGCTCACCGTGTCTCTGTGTGTGTGTGTCTCACTGTGTCTCTGTGTGTGTCTCACTGTGTCTCTGTGTGTGTGTCTCACCGTGTCTCTGTGTGTGTGTCTCACCGTGTCTCTGTGTGTGTGTGTCTCACTGTGTCTCTGTGTGTGGTCTCACTGTGTCTCTGTGTGTGTGTCTCACCGTGTCTCTGTGTGTGTGTCTCACTGTGTCTCTGTGTGTGTGTCTCACTGTGTCTCTGTGTGTGTGTCTCACTGTGTCTCTGTGTGTGTGTGTCTCACCGTGTCTCTGTGTGTGTGTGTCTCACTGTGTCTGTGTGTGTGTGTCTCACTGTGTCTGTGTGTGTGTCTCACCGTGTCTCTGTGTGTGTGTGTCTCACTGTGTCTCTGTGTGTGTGTCTCACTGTGTCTCTGTGTGTGTGTCTCACTGTGTCTCTGTGTGTGTGTCTCACCGTGTCTCTGTGTGTGTGTCTCACTGTGTCTCTGTGTGTGTGTGTCTCACCGTGTCTCTGTGTGTGTGTCTCACTGTGTCTCTGTGTGTGTGTCTCACTGTGTCTCTGTGTGTGTGTGTCTCACTGTGTCTCTGTGTGTGTGTCTCACCGTGTCTCTGTGTGTGTGTGTCTCACTGTGTCTCTGTGTGTGTGTCTCACCGTGTCTCTGTGTGTGTGTCTCACTGTGTCTCTGTGTGTGTGTCTCACTGTGTCTCTGTGTGTGTGTCTCACTGTGTCTCTGTGTGTGTGTCTCACTGTGTCTCTGTGTGTGTGTGTCTCACTGTGTCTCTGTGTGTGTGTCTCACTGTGTCTCTGTGTGTGTGTCTCACTGTGTCTCTGTGTGTGTGTCTCACCGTGTCTCTGTGTGTGTGTCTCACTGTGTCTCTGTGTGGTGTGTCTCACTGTGTCTCTGTGTGTGTGTCTCACTGTGTCTCTGTGTGTGTGTGTCTCACCGTGTCTCTGTGTGTGTGTCTCACTGTGTCTCTGTGTGTGTGTGTCTCACTGTGTCTCTGTGTGTGTGTCTCACCTGTGTCTCTGTGTGTGTGTCTCACTGTGTCTCTGTGTGTGTGTCTCACTGTGTCTCTGTGTGTGTGTCTCACTGTGTCTCTGTGTGTGTGTCTCACTGTGTCTCTGTGTGTGTGTGTCTCACTGTGTCTCTGTGTGTGTGTCTCACTGTGTCTCTGTGTGTGTGTCTCACTGTGTCTCTGTGTGTGTCTCACCGTGTCTCTGTGTGTGTCTCACTGTGTCTCTGTGTGTGTGTCTCACTGTGTCTCTGTGTGTGTGTCTCACTGTGTCTCTGTGTGTGTGTGTCTCACTGTGTCTCTGTGTGTGTGTCTCACCGTGTCTCTGTGTGTGTGTCTCACTGTGTCTCTGTGTGTGTGTCTCACCGTGTCTCTGTGTGTGTCTCACCGTGTCTCTGTGTGTGTCTCACCGATGTCTCTGTGTGTGTGTCTCACTGTGTCTCTGTGTGTGTGTCTCACTGTGTCTCTGTGTGTGTGTCTCACTGTGTCTCTGTGTGAGTGTGTCTCACCGTGTCTCTGTGTGTGTGTCTCACTGTGTCTCTGTGTGTGTGTCTCACAGGTGTCTCTGTGTGTGTGTCTCACTGTGTCTCTGTGTGTGTGTCTCACTGTGTCTCTGTGTGTGTGTGTCTCACTGTGTCTCTGTGTGTGTGTGTCTCACTGTGTCTCTGTGTGTGTGTCTCACTGTGTCTCTGTGTGTGTGTCTCACTGTGTCTCTGTGTGTGTGTCTCACTGTGTCTGTGTGTGTGTGTCTCACTGTGTCTCTGTGTGTGTGTCTCACTGTGTCTCTCTGTGTGTGTGTCTCACGTGTCTCTCTGTGTGTGTCTCACTGTGTCTCTCTGTGTGTGTGTCTCACTGTGTCTCTGTGTGTGTGTGTCTCACTGTGTCTGTGTGGTGTGTCTCACTGTGTCTGTGTGTGTGTCTCACTGTGTCTCTCTGTGTGTGTGTCTCACTGTGTCTCTCTGTGTGTGTGTCTCACTGTGTCTCTGTGTGTGTGTCTCACTGTGTCTCTGTGTGTGTGTCTCACTGTGTCTGTGTGTGTGTGTCTCACTGTGTCTCTGTGTGTGTGTCTCACTGTGTCTCTGTGTGTGTGTCTCACTGTCTCTCTGTGTGTGTGTCTCACTGTGTCTCTGTGTGTGTCTCACTGTGTCTCTGTGTGTGTGTCTCACTGTGTCTTTGTGCGTGTCTCCGTGTCTCAGCGTGTCTCTGTGTGTGTCTCACCGTGTCTCTGTGTGTGTGTCTCACTGTGTCTCTGTGTGTGTCTCACTGTGTCTCTGTGTGTGTGTCTCACTGTGTCTCTGTGTGTGTGTCTCACCGTGTCTCTGTGTGTGTGTCTCAGTGTGTGTGTCACGTGTCTCTGTGTGTGTGTCTCACTGTGTCTCTGTGTGTCTCACTGTGTCTCTGTGTGTGTGTCTCATCGTGTCTCTGTGTGTGTGTGTCTCACCGTGTCTCTGTGTGTCTCACTGTGTCTCTGTGTGTGTGTGTCTCACGTGTCTCTGTGTGTGTGTCTCACTGTGTCTCTGTGTGTGTGTCTCACTGTGTCTGTGTGTGTGTCTCATCGTGTCTCTGTGTGTGTGTGTCTCACCGTGTCTCTGTGTGTCTCACTGTGTCTCTGTGTGTGTGTGTCTCACTGTGTCTCTGTGTGTGTGTGTCTCACTGTGTCTGTGTGTGTGTCTCACTGTGTCTCTGTGTGTGTGTGTCTCACTGTGTCTCTGTGTGTGTGTCTCACTGTGTCTGTGTGTGTGTCTCACTGTGTCTCTGTGTGTGTGTCTCACCGTGTCTCTGTGTGTGTGTGTCTCACTGTGTCTGTGTGTGTGTCTCACTGTGTCTGTGTGTGTGTCTCACTGTGTCTGTGTGTGTGTCTCACTGTGTCTCTGTGTGTGTCTCACCGTGTCTCTGTGTGTGTGTGTCTCACTGTGTCTCTGTGTGTGTGTCTCACTGTGTCTCTGTGTGTGTGTGTCTCACTGTGTCTCTGTGTGTGTGTCTCACTGTGTCTCTGTGTGTGTGTCTCACTGTGTCTCTGTGTGTGTGTGTCTCACCGTGTCTCTGTGTGTGTGTCTCATCGTGTCTCTGTGTGTGTGTCTCACTGTGTCTCTGTGTGGTGTGTGTCTCACTGTGTCTCTGTGTGTGTGTCTCACTGTGTCTCTGTGTGTGTGTCTCACTGTGTCTCTGTGTGTGTGTCTCACTGTGTCTCTGTGAGTGTGTCTCACTGTGTCTCTGTGTGTGTGTCTCACTGTGTCTCTGTGTGTGTGTCTCACTATGTCTCTGTGTGTGTGTGTCTCACGTGTCTCTGTGTGTGTCTCACTGTGTCTCTGTGTGTGTGTCTCACTGTGTCTCTGTGTGGTGTCTCACTGTGTCTCTGTGTGTGTGTCTCACTTGTCTCTGTGTGTGTGTGTCTCACCGTGTCTCTGTGTGTGTCTCACTGTGTCTCTGTGTGTGTCTCACTGTGTCTCTGTGTGTGTGTGTCTCACTGTGTCTCTGTGTGTGTGTCTCACTGTGTCTCTGTGTGTGTGTCTCACCGTGTCTCTGTGTGTGTGTCTCACCGTGTCTCTGTGTGTGTGTCTCACTGTGTCTCTGTGTGTGTGTCTCACTGTGTCTCTGTGTGTGTGTCTCACTGTGTCTCTGTGTGTGTGTCTCACTGTGTCTCTGTGTGTGTGTCTCACTGTGTCTCTGTGTGTGTGTCTCACTGTGTCTCTGTGTGTGTGTCTCACTGTGTCTCTGTGTGTGTGTCTCACTGTGTCTCTGTGTGTGTGTCTCATCGTGTCTCTGTGTGTGTGTGTCTCACTGTGTCTCTGTGTGTGTCTCACTGTGTCTCTGTGTGTGTGTCTCACTGTGTCTCTGTGTGTGTTTCTCACTGTGTCTCTGTGTGTGTGTCTCACCGTGTCTCTGTGTGTGTGTGTCTCACCGTGTCTCTGTGTGTGTGTCTCATCGTGTCTCTGTGTGTGTGTCTCACTGTGTCTCTGTGTGTGTGTCTCACTGTGTCTCTGTGTGTGTGTCTCACTGTGTCTCTGTGTGTGTGTCTCACTGTGTCTCTGTGTGTGTGTCTCACGTGTCTCTGTGTGTGTGTCTCACCGTGTCTCTGTGTGTGTGTCTCACCGTGTCTCTGTGTGTGTGTCTCACTGTGTCTCTGTGTGGTGTGTCTCACTGTGTCTCTGTGTGTGTGTCTCACTGTGTCTCTGTGTGTGTGTCTCACTGTGTCTCTGTGTGTGTGGTCTCACGTGTCTCTGTGTGTGTGTCTCACTGTGTCTCTGTGTGTGTGTCTCACTGTGTCTCTGTGTGTGTGTCTCACTGTGTCTCTGTGTGTGTGTCTCACTGTGTCTCTGTGTGTGTGTCTCACTGTGTCTCTGTGTGTGTGTCTCACTGTGTCTCTGTGTGTGTGTCTCACTGTGTCTCTGTGTGTGTGTCTCCGTGTCGTGTGTCTCATCATGTCTCTGTGTGTGTGTCTCACTGTGTCTCTGTGTGTGTGTCTCACTGTGTCTCTGTGTGTGTGTCTCACTGTGTCTCTGTGTGTGTGTCTCACTGTGTCTCTGTGTGTGTGTGTCTCACTGTGTCTCTGTGTGTGTGTCTCACTGTGTCTCTGTGTGTGTGTGTCTCACCGTGTCTCTGTGTGTGTGTGTCACTGTGTCTCTGTGTGTGTGTCTTACTGTATCTCTGTGTGTGTCTCACCGTGTCTCTGTGTGTGTGTCTCACTGTGTCTCTGTGTGTGTGTACTGTGTCTCTGTGTGTGTCTCACCGTGTCTCTGTGTGTGTGTCTCACTGTGTCTCTGTGTGTGTGTCTCACTGTGTCTCTGTGTGTGTGTCTCACTGTGTCTCTGTGTGTGTGTCTCACTGTGTCTCTGTGTGTGTGTCTCACTGTGTCTCTGTGTGTGTGTGTCTCACCGTGTCTCTGTGTGTGTGTGTCTCACTGTGTCTCTGTGTGTGTGTCTCACTGTGTCTCTGTGTGTGTGTCTCACCGTGTCTCTGTGTGTGTGTGTCTCACTGTGTCTCTGTGTGTGTGTCTCACTGTGTCTCTGTGTGTGTGTCTCACCGTGTCTCTGTGTGTGTGTCTCATCATGTCTCTGTGTGTGTGTCTCACTGTGTCTCTGTGTGTGTGTCTCACTGTGTCTCTGTGTGTGTGTCTCACTGTGTCTCTGTGTGTGTGTCTTACTGTATCTCTGTGTGTGTCTCACCGTGTCTCTGTGTGTGTGTCTCACTGTGTCTCTGTGTGTGTGTGTCCTCACTGTGTCTCTGTGTGTGTGTCTCACTGTGTCTCTGTGTGTGTGTCTCACTGTGTCTCTGTGGTGTGTCTCACTGTGTCTCTGTGTGTGTGTGTCTCACCGTGTCTCTGTGTGTGTGTGTCTCACTGTGTCTCTGTGTGTGTGTCTCACTGTGTCTCTGTGTGTGTGTCTCACTGTGTCTCTGTGTGAGTGTGTCTCACTGTGTCTCTGTGTGTGTGTCTCACTGTGTCTCTGTGTGTGTGTGTCTCACTGTGTCTCTGTGTGTGTGTCTCACTGTGTCTCTGTGTGTGGTGTGTCTCACCGTGTCTCTGTGTGTGTGTGTCTCACCGTGTCTCTGTGTGTGTGTCTCACTGTGTCTCTGTGTGTGTGTGTCTCACCGTGTCTCTGTGTGTGTGTCTCACTGTGTCTCTGTGTGTGTGTCTCACCGTGTCTCTGTGTGTGTGTGTCTCACTGTGTCTCTGTGTGTGTGTCTCACCGTGTCTCTGTGTGTGTGTGTCTCACCGTGTCTCTGTGTGTGTGTTCTCACTGTGTCTCTGTGTGTGTGTCTCACTGTGTCTCTGTGTGTGTGTCTCACTGTGTCTCTGTGTGAGTGTGTCTCACTGTGTCTCTGTGTGTGTGTCTCACTGTGTCTCTGTGTGTGTGTGTCTCACCGTGTCTCTGTGTGTGTGTCTCACTGTGTCTCTGTGTGTGTGTGTCTCACCGTGTCTCTGTGTGTGTGTCTCACTGTGTCTCTGTGTGTGTGTCTCACCGTGTCTCTGTGTGTGTGTGTCTCACCGTGTCTCTGTGTGTGTGTCTCACTGTGTCTCTGTGTGTGTGTCTCACCGTGTCTCTGTGTGTGTGTGTCTCACTGTGTCTCTGTGTGTGTGTCTCACCGTGTCTCTGTGTGTGTGTGTCTCACCGTGTCTCTGTGTGTGTGTCTCACTGTGTCTCTGTGTGTGTGTGTCACCGTGTCTCTGTGTGTGTGTCTCACTGTGTCTCTGTGTGTGTGTCTCACTGTGTCTCTGTGTGTGTGTCTCACTGTGTCTCTCTGTGTGTGTGTCTCACTGTGTCTCTGTGTGTGTGTCTCACTGTGTCTCTGTGTGTGTGTCTCACTGTGTCTGTGTGTGTGTGTCTCACCGTGTCTCAGTGTGTGTGTCTCACCGTGTCTCTGTGTGTGTGTCTCACTGTGTCTCTGTGTGTGTGTCTCACTGTGTCTCTGTGTGTGTGTCTCACTGTGTCTGTGTGTGTGTGTCTCACTGTGTCTCTGTGTGTGTGTCTCACTGTGTCTGTGTGTGTGTGTCTCACTGTGTCTCTGTGTGTGTGTGTCTCACTGTGTCTCTGTGTGTGTGTCTCACTGTGTCTCTGTGTGTGTGTCTCACTGTGTCTCTGTGTGTGTGTCTCACTGTGTCTCTGTGTGAGTGTGTATCACTGTGTCTCTGTGTGTGTGTCTCACTGTGTCTCTGTGTGTGTGTCTCACTGTGTCTCTGTGTGTGTGTGTCTCACTGTGTCTCTGTGTGTGTGTCTCACTGTGTCTCTGTGTGTGTGTCTCACTGTGTCTGTGTGTGTGTGTCTCACTGTGTCTCTGTGTGTGTGTCTCACTGTGTCTCTGTGTGTGTGTCTCACTGTGTCTCTGTGTGTGTGTCTCATCGTGTCTCTGTGTGTGTGTCTCACTGTGTCTCTGTGTGAGTGTGTCTCACTGTGTCTCTGTGTGTGTGTCTCACCGTGTCTCTGTGTGTGTGTGTCTCACCGTGTCTCTGTGTGTGTGTGTCTCATCGTGTCTCTGTGTGTGTGTCTCACCGTGTCTCTGTGTGTGTGTGTCTCATCGTGTCTCTGTGTGTGTGTCTCACCGTGTCTCTGTGTGTGTGTGTCTCACCGTGTCTCTGTGTGTGTCTCACTGTGTCTGTGTGTGTGTGTCTCACTGTGTCTCTGTGTGTGTGTGTCTCATCGTGTCTCTGTGTGTGTGTCTCACTGTGTCTCTGTGTGTGTGTCTCACCGTGTCTCTGTGTGTGTGTGTCTCACTGTGTCTCTGTGTGTGTGTCTCACTGTGTCTCTGTGTGTGTGTCTCACTGTGTCTCTGTGTGTGTGTCTCACTGTGTCTCTGTGTGTGTGTCTCACTGTGTCTCTGTGTGTGTGTGTCTCACTGTGTCTCTGTGTGTGTGTCTCACTGTGTCTCTGTGTGTGTGTGTCTCACTGTGTCTCTGTGTGTGTGTCTCACTGTGTCTCAGTGTGTGTGTCTCACTGTGTCTCAGTGTGTGTGTGTCTCACTGTGTCTCAGTGTGTGTGTCTCACTGTGTCTCTGTGTGTGTGTCTCACTGTGTCTCTGTGTGTGTGTCTCACTGTGTCTCTGTGTGTGTGTCTCACTGTGTCTCTGTGTGTGTGTCTCACTGTGTCTCTGTGTGTGTGTCTCACTGTGTCTCTGTGTGTGTGTGTCTCACTGTGTCTCTGTGTGTGTGTGTCTCACCGTGTCTCTGTGTGTGTGTCTCACTGTGTCTCTGTGTGTGTGTGTCTCACTGTGTCTCTGTGTGTGTGTCTCACCGTGTCTCTGTGTGTGTGTCTCACCGTGTCTCTGTGTGTGTGTCTCACCGTGTCTCTGTGTGTGTGTCTCACCGTGTCTCTGTGTGTGTGTCTCACCGTGTCTCTGTGTGTGTGTCTCACCGTGTCTCTGTGTGTGTGTCTCACTGTGTCTCTGTGTGTGTGTGTCTCACTGTGTCTGTGTGTGTGTGTCTCACTGTGTCTGTGTGTGTGTCTCACTGTGTCTCTGTGTGTGTGTGTCTCACTGTGTCTCTGTGTGTGTGTGTCTCTGTGTGTGTCTCTGTGTGTGTGTCACCGTGTCTCTGTGTGTGTGTGTCTCACCGTGTCTCTGTGTGTGTGTGTCTCACTGTGTCTCTGTGTGTGTGTGTCTCACCGTGTCTCTGTGTGTATGTCTCACTGTGTCTCTGTGTGTGTGTCTCACTGTGTCTCTGTGTGTGTGTCTCACTGTGTCTCTGTGTGTGTGTCTCACTGTGTCTCTGTGTGTGTGTCTCACTGTGTCTCTGTGTGTGTGTCTCACTGTGTCTCTGTGTGTGTGTCTCACTGTGTCTCTGTGTGTGTGTCTCACTGTCTCTGTGTGAGTGTGTCTCACTGTGTCTCTGTGTGTGTGTCTCACTGTGTCTCTGTGTGTGTGTCTCACTGTGTCTCTGTGTGTGTGTGTCTCACTGTGTCTCTGTGTGTGTGTCTCACTGTGTCTCTGTGTGTGTGTCTCACTGTGTCTCTGTGTGTGTGTCTCACTGTGTCTCTGTGTGTGTGTCTCACTGTGTCTCTGTGTGTGTGTCTCACTGTGTATCTGTGTGTGTCTCACTGTGTCTCTCTGTGTGTGTGTCTCACTGTGTCTCTGTGTGTGTGTCTCACTGTGTCTCTGTGTGTGTGTGTCTCACTGTGTCTCTGTGTGTGTGTCTCACTGTGTCTCTGTGTGTGTGTGTCTCACTGTGTCTCTGTGTGTGTGTCTCACCGTGTCTCTGTGTGTGTGTCTCACTGTGTCTCTGTGTGTGTGTGTCTCACTGTGTCTCTGTGTGTGTGTGTCTCACCGTGTCTCTGTGTGTGTGTCTCACTGTGTCTCTGTGTGTGTGTCTCACTGTGTCTCTGTGTGTGTGTCTCACTGTGTCTCTGTGTGTGTGTCTCACTGTGTCTCTGTGTGTGTGTCTCACTGTGTCTCTGTGTGTGTGTCTCACTGTGTCTCTGTGTGTGTGTCTCACCGTGTCTCTGTGTGTATGTCTCACTGTGTCTCTGTGTGTGTGTCTCACTGTGTCTCTGTGTGTGTGTCTCATCGTGTCTCTGTGTGTGTGTCTCACTGTGTCTCTGTGTGTGTGTCTCACTGTGTCTCTGTGTGTGTGTGTGTCTCACTGTCTCTGTGTGTGTGTCTCACCGTGTCTCTGTGTGTGTGTGTCTCACTGTGTCTCTGTGTGTGTGTCTCACTGTGTCTCTGTGTGTGTGTGTCTCACCGTGTCTCTGTGTGTGTGTCTCACTGTGTCTCTGTGTGTGTGTCTCACTGTGTCTCTGTGTGTGTGTGTCTCACTGTGTCTCTGTGTGTGTGTCTCACTGTGTCTCTGTGTGTGTGTGTCTCATCGTGTCTCTGTGTGTGTGTCTCACTGTGTCTCTGTGTGTGTGTCTCACTGTGTCTCTGTGTGTGTGTCTCACTGTGTCTCTGTGTGTGTGTCTCACTGTGTCTCTGTGTGTGTGTCTCACTGTGTCTCTGTGTGTGTGTCTCACTGTGTCGCTGTGTGTGTGTCTCACTGTGTCTCTGTGTGTGTGTCTCACTGTGTCTCTGTGTGTGTGTCTCACTGTGTCTCTGTGTGTGTGTGTCTCACCGTGTCTCTGTGTGTGTGTGTCTCACTGTGTATCTGTGTGTGTCTCACTGTGTCTCTCTGTGTGTGTGTCTCACTGTGTCTCTGTGTGTGTGTCTCACTGTGTCTCTGTGTGTGTGTGTCTCACTGTGTCTCTGTGTGTGTGTCTCACTGTGTCTCTGTGTGTGTGTCTCACCGTGTCTCTGTGTGTGTGTGTCTCACTGTGTATCTGTGTGTGTCTCACTGTGTCTCTCTGTGTGTGTGTCTCACTGTGTCTCTGTGTGTGTGTCTCACTGTGTCTCTGTGTGTGTGTCTCACTGTGTCTCTGTGTGTGTGTCTCACTGTGTCTCTGTGTGTGTGTGTCTCACTGTGTCTCTGTGTGTGTGTCTCACCGTGTCTCTGTGTGTGTGTCTCACCGTGTCTCTGTGTGTGTGTCTCACTGTGTCTCTGTGTGTGTGTCTCACTGTGTCTCTGTGTGTGTGTCTCACTGTGTCTCTGTGTGTGTGTCTCACTGTGTCTCTGTGTGTGTGTCTCACTGTGTCTCTGTGTGTGTGTCTCACCGTGTCTCTGTGTGTGTGTCTCACCGTGTCTCTGTGTGTGTGTCTCACTGTGTCTCTGTGTGTGTGTCTCACCGTGTCTCTGTGTGTGTGCGTGTCACTGTGTCTCTGTGTGTGTGTCTCACTGTGTCTGTGTGTGTGTGTCTCACCGTGTCTCTGTGTGTGTGTCTCACCGTGTCTCTGTGTGTGTGTCTCACTGTGTCTCTGTGTGTGTGTCTCACCGTGTCTCTGTGTGTGCGTGTCACTGTGTCTCTGTGTGTGTGTCTCACTGTGTCTCTGTGTGTGTGTCTCACTGTGTCTCTGTGTGTGTGTCTCACTGTGTCTGTGTGTGTGTGTCTCACTGTGTCTCTGTGTGTGTGTCTCACTGTGTCTCTGTGTGAGTGTGTCTCACTGTGTCTCTGTGTGTGTGTGTCTCATCGTGTCTCTGTGTGTGTGTCTCACTGTGTCTCTGTGTGTGTGTGTCTCACTGTGTCTCTGTGTGTGTGTGTCTCACTGTGTCTCTGTGTGTGTGTGTCTCACTGTGTCTCTGTGTGTGTCTCACTGTGTCTCTGTGTGAGTGTGTCTCACTGTGTCTCTGTGTGTGTGTGTCTCACCGTGTCTCTGTGTGTGTGTCTCACTGTGTCTCTGTGTGTGTGTCTCACTGTGTCTCTGTGTGTGTCTCACTGTGTCTCTGTGTGTGTGTGTCTCACTGTGTCTCTGTGTGTGTGTCTCACTGTGTCTCTGTGTGTGTGTGTCTCACTGTGTCTCTGTGTGTGTGTCTCACTGTGTCTCTGTGTGTGTGTGTCTCACTGTGTCTCTGTGTGTGTGTCTCACTGTGTCTCTGTGTGTGTGTGTCTCACTGTGTCTCTGTGTGTGTGTCTCACTGTGTCTCTGTGTGTGTGTGTCTCACTGTGTCTCTGTGTGTGTGTCTCACTGTGTCTCTGTCTGTGTGTGTCTCACTGTGTCTCTGTGTGTGTGTCTCACTGTGTCTCTGTGTGTGTGTGTCTCACTGTGTCTCTGTGTGTGTGTCTCACTGTGTCTCTGTGTGTGTGTGTGTCTCACTGTGTCTCTGTGTGTGTGTCTCACTGTGTCTCTGTGTGTGTGTCTCACTGTGTCTCTGTGTGTGTGTCTCACTGTGTCTCTGTGTGTGTGTGTCTCACTGTGTCTCTGTGTGTGTGTCTCACTGTGTCTGTGTGTGTGTGTCTCACTGTGTCTCTGTGTGTGTGTGTCTCACTGTGTCTCTGTGTGTGTGTCTCACTGTGTCTCTGTGTGTGTGTGTCTCACTGTGTCTCTGTGTGTGTGTCTCACCGTGTCTGTGTGTGTGTGTGTCTCACTGTGTCTCTGTGTGTGTGTCTCACTGTGTCTCTGTGTGTGTGTCTCACGTGTCTCTGTGTGTGTGTCTCACTGTGTCTCTGTGTGTGTGTCTCACTGTGTCTCTGTGTTGTGTGTCTCACTGTGTCTCTGTGTGTGTGTCTCACTGTGTCTCTGTGTGTGTGTCTCACTGTGTCTCTGTGTGTATGTCTCACTGTGTCTCTGTGTGTGTGTGTCTCACTGTGTCTCTGTGTGTGTGTGTCTCACTGTGTCTCTGTGTGTGTGTCTCACTGTGTCTCTGTGTGTATGTCTCACTGTGTCTCTGTGTGTGTGTGTCTCACTGTGTCTCTGTGTGTGTGTCTCACTGTGTCTCTGTGTGTGTGTCTCACTGTGTCTCTGTGTGTGTGTGTCTCACTGTGTCTGTGTGTGTGTGTCTCACTGTGTCTCTGTGTGTGTGTGTCTCACTGTGTCTGTGTGTGTGTGTCTCACTGTGTCTCTGTGTGTGTGTCTCACCGTGTCTCTGTGTGTGTGTCTCACTGTGTCTCTGTGTGTGTGTCTCACTGTGTCTCTGTGTGTGTGTCTCACTGTGTCTCTGTGTGTGTGTGTCTCACTGTGTCTCTGTGTGTGTGTCTCACTGTGTCTCTGTGTGTGTGTCTCACTGTGTCTCTGTGTGTGTGTCTCACTGTGTCTCTGTGTGTGTGTCTCACTGTGTCTCTGTGTGTATGTCTCACTGTGTCTCTGTGTGTGTGTCTCACTGTGTCTCTGTGTGTGTGTCTCACTGTGTCTCTGTGTGTGTGTCTCACTGTGTCTCTGTGTGTGTGTGTCTCACTGTGTCTGTGTGTATGTCTCACTGTGTCTCTGTGTGTGTGTCTCACCGTGTCTCTGTGTGAGTGTGTCTCACTGTGTCTCTGTGTGTGTGTGTCTCACTGTGTCTCTGTGTGTGTGTCTCACTGTGTCTCTGTGTGTGTGTCTCACTGTGTCTCTGTGTGTGTGTCTCACTGTGTCTCTGTGTGTGTGTGTCTCCACTGTGTCTCTGTGTGTGTGTCTCACTGTGTCTCTGTGTGTGTGTCTCACTGTGTCTCTGTGTGTGTGTCTCACTGTGTCTCTGTGTGTGTGTCTCACTGTGTCTCTGTGTGTATGTCTCACTGTGTCTCTGTGTGTGTGTCTCACTGTGTCTCTGTGTGTGTGTCTCACTGTGTCTCTGTGTGTGTGTGTCTCACTGTGTCTGTGTGTGTGTGTCTCACTGTGTCTCTGTGTGTGTGTGTCTCACTGTGTCTGTGTGTGTGTGTCTCACTGTGTCTCTGTGTGTGTCTCACCGTGTCTCTGTGTGTGTCTCACTGTGTCTCTGTGTGTGTGTCTCACTGTGTCTCTGTGTGTGTGTCTCACCGTGTCTCTCTGTGTGCGTCTCATCGTCGGTACCCCAAGCGTCCACAAAGATCCCCGTTCAGGACAGCTAAGAATCACTTCCCACGTCTACAAGACGTCAGCCTTCGTGAGTGACCACACACACTCACTGCTGCCTGTTGCACCACCACCATCATCACCCTCCACGTCGACAAGACGTCAGCCTTCGTGAGTGACCACACACACTCACTGCTGCCTGTAGCACCACCACCATCATCACCCTCCACGTCTACAAGACGTCAGCCTTCGTGAGTGACCACACACACTCACTGCTGCCTGTTGCACCACCACCATCATCACCCTCCACGTCTACAAGACGTCAGCCTTCGTGAGTGACCACACACACTCACTGCTGCCTGTAGCACCACCACCATCATCACCCTCCACGTCGACAAGACGTCAGCCTTCGTGAGTGACCACACACACTCACTGCTGCCTGTTGCACCACCACCATCATCACCCTCCACGTCTACAAGACGTCAGCCTTCGTGAGTGACCACACACACTCACTGCTGCCTGTTGCACCACCACCATCATCACCCTCCACGCCTACAAGACGTCAGTCTTCGTGAGTGACCACACACACTCACTGCTGCCTGTTGCACCACCACCATCATCACCCCCTTCCACGTCTACAAGACATCGTTGTTGTGGTTGTGTTGGCTGTTGTTGTTGTGGTTGCTGTTGTTGTGATTGTTGTTGTTGTTGTTGTTATGTTTGTAGTTATGATTGTTGTGAATTTTGTTGTTGCTGTTGTAATTTTCGTTGTTGTTGTTGTTGTTGTTGTTATTGTTGTTGTTGTGATTGTTGTGATTGTTGTTGTTGTGATTGATGTTGTTGTGATTGTTGTTGTGAGTGTTGTTGTGATTGTTGTTGTGATTGCTGTTGTGGTGATTGTTTTTGTTGTGATTGTTGTTACTGTTGTTGTGATTGTTGTTGTTGTGATTGCTGTTGTTGTGATTGTTGTTGTGATTGTTGTTATTGTTGTTGTGATTGTTGTTGTGATTGTTGTTGTTGTGATTGTTGTTGTTGTGATTGTTGTTGTTATTGTTGTTGGGATTGTTGTTGTTGTTGTGATAGCTGTTGTGGTGATTGTTGTTGTGATTGTTGTGATTGTTGTTGTTATTGTTGTTGTTATTGTTCTTGTGATTGTTGTTGTGATTGTTGTGATTGTTGTTGTGGTTGTTGTTGTGGTTGTTGTGATTGTTGTTGTGGTTGTTGTTGTTATTGTTGTTGTTGCTGTGATTGTTGTTGTTGTGATTGTTGTTGTTGTGATTGTTGTTGTGATTGTTGTTGTTGTTGTGATTGTTGTTATTGTTGTGATTGCTGTTGTGATTGTTGTTGTTGTTGTGGTTGTTGTGGTTGTTATTGTTGTTGTTGTGGTTGTTGTTATTGTTGTTGTTGTTGTTGTTGTTGTTGTGATTGTTGTTGTTGTGATTGTTGTTGTGATTGTTGTTGTGATTGTTGTGGTTGTTATTGTTGTTGTTGTGGTTGTTGTTGTGGTTGTTGTGGTTGTTGTTGTGATTGTTGTTGTTGTGATTGTTGTTGTGGTTGTTGTTGTGGTTGTTGTGGTTGTTGTTGTGATTGTTGTTGTTGTTGTGATTGTTGTTGTTGTTGTTGTGGTTGTTGTTGTTGTTGTGATTGTTGTTGTGGTTGTTGTGGTTGTTATTGTTGTTATTGTTGTTGTTGTTGTGATTGTTGTTGCTGTTGTGATTGTTGTTGTGATTGTTGTTGTTGTTGTGATTGTTGTTGTTGTTGTGATTGTTGTTGTGATTGTTGTTGTTGTGATTGTTGTTGTTGTTGTTGTGATTGTTGTTGTGGTTGTTGTTGTGATTGTTGTTGTTGTTGTGATTGTTGTTGTGGTTGTTGTTGTTGTTGTGATTGTTATTGTGGTTGTTGTGGTTGTTATTATTGTTGTTGTTGTTGTTGTGATTGTTGTTGTGGTTGTTGTTGTGATTGTTGTTGTTGTTGTTGTTGTTGTGATTGTTGTTGTTGTTGTTGTGATTGTTGTTGTTGTTGTTGTTGTTGTGATTGTTGTTGTGATTGTGATTGTTGTTGTGGTTGTTGTGGTTGTTATTGTTGTTGTTGTGATTGTTGTTGTGGTTGTTGTGGTTGTTGTCGTGATTGTTGTTGTTGTTGTGATTGTTGTTGTGATTGTTGTTGTTGTGATTGTTGTTGTTGTTGTGATTGTTGTTGTGGTTGTTGTGGTTGTTATTGTTGTTGTTGTTGTTGTGATTGTTGTTGTGGTTGTTGTGGTTGTTGTTGTGATTGTTGTTGTGATTGTTGTTGTTGTGATTGTTGTTGTTGTGATTGTTGTTGTTGTTGTGATTGTTGTTGTTGTTGTTGTCAGGATGCGCAGGGCCGGTGCGTCTACCCCGGCGCCACTCGTCACCCCCAGACGTTCAGCTACCTCGTGGTGGACCCCGACCGCAGAGTCGTTCGCTTGCTCCACCACTCGTACGGAGTCAACCTCCACTAGTCACCCTCCTACACACACACAGAGTCACCCTCCTACACACACACAGAGTCACCCTCCTACACACACACACAGTCACCCTCCTACACACACACAGTCACCCTCCTAAACACACACAGAGTCACCCTCCTACACACACACACAGTCACCCTCCTACACACACACAGTCACCCTCCTCCACACACACAGAGTCACCCTCCTCCACACACACAGAGTCACCCTCCTACACACACACACACAGAGTCACCCTCCTACACACACACACACAGAGTCACCCTCCTACACACACACAGAGTCACCCTCCTACACACACACACAGAGTCACCCTCCTACACACACACAGAGTCACCCTCCTACACACACACAGTCACCCTCCTACACACACACAGTCACCCTCCTACACACACACACACAGTCACCCTCCTACACACACACAGAGTCACCCTCCTACACACACACACACAGTCACCCTCCTACACACACACACAGTCACCCTCCTACACACACACAGTCACCCTCCTACACACACACACACAGTCACCCTCCTACACACACACACACAGTCACCCTCCTACACACACACACACATAGTCACCCTCCTACACACACACACACATAGTCACCCTCCTACACACACACACAGTCACCCTCCTACACACACACACAGTCACCCTCCTACACACACACACACACAGTCACCCTCCTACACACACACACAGTCACCCTCCTACACACACACACACAGTCACCCTCCTACACACACACACAGTCACCCTCCTACACACACACACAGAGTCAACCTCCTACACACACACACACAGAGTCACCCTCCTACACACACACAGAGTCACCCTCCTACACACACACACACAGTCACCCTCCTACACACACACAGTCACCCTCCTACACACACACAGAGTCAACCTCCTACACACACACAGTCACCCTCCTACACACACACACAGTCACCCTCCTACACACACACACACAGTCACCCTCCTACACACACACAGTCACCCTCCTACATACACAGAGTCACCCTCCTACACACACACAGTCACCCTCCTACACACACACACAGTCAACCTCCTACACACACACACACAGTCACCCTCCTACACACACACACGCACACAGTCACCCTCCTACACACACACACAGTCAACCTCCTACACACACACACAGTCACCCTCTTACACACACACACAGTCACCCTCCTACACACACACACACAGTCACCCTCCTACACACACATACAGTCACCCTCCTACACACACACACAGTCACCCTCCTACACACACACACACAGTTACCCTCCTACACACACACAGTCACCCTCCTACACACACACACAGTCAACCTCCTACACACACACACACAGTCACCCTCCTACACACACACACAGTCACCCTCCTACACACACACACACACACAGTCAACCTCCTACACACACACACAGTCACCCTCCTACACACACACAGTCAACCTCCTACACACACACACAGTCACCCTCTTACACACACAGTCAACCTCCCACACACACACAGTCACCCTCCTACACACACACACACAGAGTCACCCTTCTACACACACACAGTCACCCTTCTACACACACACAGTCACCCTCCTACATACACACAGTCACCCTCCTACACACACACACAGTTACCCTCCTACACACACACACACAGTCACCCTCCTACACACACACACAGTCAACCTCCTACACACACACAGTCACCCTCCTACACACACACACACACACAGTCACCCTCCTACACACACACACACAGTCACCATCCTACACACACACAGTCACCCTCCTACACACACACAGTCAACCTCCTACACACACACACAGTCACCCTCTTACACACACAGTCAACCTCCCACACACACACACACAGTCACCCTCCTACACACACACACAGTCACCCTCCTACACACACACACCCAGTCACCCTCCTACACACACAGTCACCCTCCTACACACACACACACACCCTCCTACACACACACAGTCACCCTCCTACACACACACAGTCACCCTCCTACACACACACACACACCCTCCTACACACACACACACACCCTCCTACACACACACACACAGTCAACCTCCACTAGCACACACACACACAATCACCCTCCTACACACACACACACACCCTCCTACACACACACAGTCACCCTCCTACACACACACACACAGTCACCCTCCTACACACAAACACACACCCTCCTACACACACAAACACACACACAGTCAACCTCCACTAGCACACACACACACAGTCACCCTCCTACATACACACACACACACAGTCACCCTCCTACACACACACAGTTACCCTCCTACAACAACAACCGCCATTCGCCACTAAGTGGCGGTGACGTCACCACGACGCTTGTGCCAGGCTAGGTGCACCTTGAGGCCACGTGAAGTGTCGAACGCCCGCTGGCAGGAGGTCACGGGGCAGACCCAGCAGGTGCCACGGGTCGACTGACCGAGATGACCGAGATGACTGGCTGATGCACCACCTGTGCCCCCTACTGTGCCAACTTGCTGTGCTTTAGCCACCCGGCGCTCCGCTCGTTGTTGTGAGCGTCGCTCCTCCGCCCTCCGTTGTTGTTGGAGGGCGACTGCCTCCAACTGCCCAGTAGCGTCCTTCACGAGCCTCCACCACACACACACACAGTCACCCTCCTACACACACACACACACATAGTCACCCTCCTACACACACACACACACACAGTCACCCTCCTACACACACACACAGTCACCCTCCTACACACACACACACAGTCACCCTCCTACACACACACACAGTCACCCTCCTACACACACACACACAGTCACCCTCCTACACACACACACAGTCACCCTCCTACACACACACACACAGTCACCCTCCTACACACACACACACACAGTCACCCTCCTACACACACACACACAGTCACCCTCCTACACACACACACAGTCACCCTCCTACACACACACACAGAGTCACCCTCCTACACACACACAGAGTCACCCTCCTACACACACACACACAGTCACCCTCCTACACACACACAGAGTTACCCTCCTACACACACACAGTCACCCTCCTTCACACACACAGAGTCACCCTCCTCCACACACAGTCACCCTCCTACACACACAGTCACCCTTCTACACACACACACAGTCACCCTCCTCCACACACACACAGTCACCCTCCTACACACACACAGTCACCCTCCTACACACACACACAGTCACCCTCCTCCACACACACACACAGTCACCCTCCTACACACACACACACACAGTCACCCTCCTACACACACAGTCACCCTTCTACACACACACACACAGTCACCCTCCTACACACACACAGAGTCACCCTCCTACACACACACACAGAGTCACCCTCCTACACACACACACACACAGTCACCCTCCTACACACACACACACAGTCACCCTCCTACATACACACACACAGTCACCCTTCTACACACACACACACAGTCACCCTCCTACACACACACAGAGTCACCCTCCTACACACACACACACAGAGTCACCCTCCTACACACACACACACAGAGTCACCCTCCTACACACACACTCACACAGTCACCCTCCTACACACACACACACAGTCACCCTCCTACACACACACACACAGTCACCCTCCTACACACACACACAGTCACTCTCCTACACACACACACACACAGTCACCATCCTACATACACACACACACACAGTCACACACACACAGTCACCCTCCTACACACACACACAGTCACCCTCATATTGTTGTTGTTCAAACGGTCTGACCCCCGTGCCCCTTACTGGAACATCGCGTGACAAAGAGCTTTACAGCTCTTCGGATTCCCTCCTCCTGCCGCTGC